>NW_015387662.1:138457-177197 GCF_001527695.2 Protobothrops mucrosquamatus
GGAGAAAAGGTGGCGGAACTCAAACCTGGCCACGCCCTCATCAAACCCTAGGACCGCCCCTTTAGAGAACAGGAATGCAAGTAAAATTTGGGAGGGGCTATTTCCGGTGTGGGAGGGGCTATTTCCGGTGCGGCCGGCCCGGAAAAAGGTGCCGGAACGCGGTTCCGCCGCGTTCCGGCTGAAAAAAAGCCCTGGCTTTCTTTGAACTATTAAAGCAGCTGCATCTTTTTCTAAGTTCCCAGTTGTTTTAGAAACTGCCACTTATTGTCTCCACGTGCATTTACATATATAGCCATTTCACTTTGCTGAAAGATATATCCTGTACTGCATCTGGCAGAAATTTCTTTCCACAGCCACAGCCACCGCCATAACATTATATTATATCTGTGAATTGTTTTTCTTTTCTTTTTAAACAGGTACACATTGGAAGACCATCTATTACATTTTTTTCCTGTGTCCAAATGATCTTTCTCAAACTTGATAGAACTTTTTATTCACTGTGGCATTTGTATTTGATAACCTGATGGCAGAAATTTTGCCATGTGGGTAACCACACCTCCACATACAAATAACAAAATGAAGATATTAAATGTTAATCCTGCATTTCCCCACCCTTCATGAAGAAAAAGGAAAACATATGTTCCTAAAAAAAACAGCAGAATCTTATAGTGTTACAGTTCAAGAAAGAATCTTTGATCACAAACAAACTCCATTTAAAAACATTAAGTGCACATGAGAGTGTATGACTGATGCTTATTTGATCATTTTAAGTGAGTGAATTCCTGAAAGCCAGATTTGAGGCAACAGGTGATTCTGTCAGTGTGCTCTTGATAGGAAGACATGTAGCAAATTTAATTTTCTTCTGATTTAATTGTACGAGGTATGCAAGGGCAAATTATTGTGAGGTATCCAGTTTACCCTGTTTGCGTTTTGTCAGTAAAAGCCTTTTTTCCTCAAAAAGGGGGAAAGGTTTTGGATTGCACTTTTGCAGGGTAAAAATATGTACATAGCAAATGAATGTTGACAAAACTTTAAAACAATTGGTTGTGATGCCATTTTTGTGGTGTTAAGTTTTGGGGTTGTGATTTATCTGTATTAAAATAATAAATTGTGGTGGATTATGTTTTTGGCTGTTTTAAACTAGTCCAGATAAAGGTTCACAGCATTGTATGTAAGAGGCCTGTGCAAAGCATCCTGCAGATAATTTCTGCAGTAAGATAATGACAGAAATAACATGAGGGTCACTTCAGTGTCTGTTGTCACCATGAAAATGCAGGGCCCTGTTCTTACTTTAAGATAAGATTCAGCACCAAGCAGAATTGAACTGCAAAGAGTCCAGAGTGGTTTTGTCAGCCCAGATTCACATTAAGGCCTGACAGACCTTTGCAATATTGGTCAGTTTCCGAACACTGGTAGGCTTTAGAGGAGAGGTGTCCAACTTGAAGACTTGTGGACTTCAACTCCCAGAATTCCCCAGCCAGCAAACTTGAGAGTTTCAGTCACACAAGAACTCTATATACTACAGCAAGGGGTGTCAAACTTGTAACGTCACGTGACGTGTCGTGACATATCACGACTTTTTTTCCATTGCCGGCAATGGGGTGGGTGCGGTTTCGGCATGATGCATCCGGCCTATGGGCCGGCAGTTTGACACCCCTGCACTACAGCATCTGAAATCACCACCTGGAGTACCTCATTCAGGAAGCCAAACAGCCAGGGCAACAGGTATGAAATAAGTCTCACCAACAATAGGTCTTACCCAACCCTTCTACTTTATTAGTGGAACTCTGACTCACTCTGATCTCTGATGAGCAACTGAAAGAGCTGGACATATTTAGCCTTGCAAAAGTAAAAAAGGCAAAGCATTCATCACTTTTGAAATAACTCGTTAATCTTTCACCCAAAAGAGATTGTCTTTTCCCAGTTTTTTCAGAGCGCAGTATCTGGGATAATATGTTTAACTAGAAGGGAGGCAGATTTCTATTAAATGATAGAGGGAAAATCTATTATTTAAAGTTCAACAATAGAACCCTGAAAAGGAGTAGGCAGCCCTTCACTGAATGCATTCAAGTGGCAGCATTGTGTCTTGGATGTATGCTTTAATTTGCATTTTTACATTGAACAGGGTTGAACTGAATGGCTACCTTTGATTCTGATTCTCTGATGTGACAAGATTCAAGAGTCCGATTGTTTCAGGGACTCTATCTCATGAATAAAACAAGAAGTCTTTCATGATTTCTGCAGTTGATGCTGTTGCTAAATCTGAAGCAAGTAGCCAATTAAATGAATATATATGTTTCTGGAACAGCAATATGAAAGCCCTTATAGCCTGCTAAATCTGAAGCAAGTAGCCAATTAAATGAATATATATGTTTCTGGAACAGCAATATGAAAGCCCTTATAGCCATCGCAAAACATGGTTGAGACTTGACTCAACTCTTAGATGGGGTGCACACCAAAATTAAAGAGATGGCACAGAAAAGGTTTGCTTAACCAAATTATCAGTTTGTTATTTTCTAGGATGCCACTATAGATTGCTATGTTGTTTCTGATACCATATTTGGATATGCATTAATTAATAAAATGGGTTTCAGTCCTTTTTCAGGGAGAGCTTATGGTCCTTTTTAGTCACCAATAATATAAGGGTTTTACTGGCAGATGTCTGCAGTCTGGTCCTCCATATCATCATTAGTTTGATATTAAAAATTAAATGGGATTTCTGTGCCAGAGTCTCATTTGGTAGAACATATTTAATGGATATTAATCCCAAGATTTGTTTCTATCCAGTGAGATTGTTCTGGAAAGTCTTACTTTTGGATCACCTTCTGCACTAAAGGAGAATATACCATCTATATATATCTATTAGGAGCATTTCAGTGAAATACATTCTGATCTCTGTCGTTATATCTAAACGTGAACATGAAGCAGTCAAGAATGTATCGTCCTGAAACGGAATAGGCTCTTTCAGAGGACATGTGCTCTTGATATCTTGATTTCTTGACTGACACTAGGGTTTGAAAGCACTACTTAGTTGTTTGATGAATCCTTCACTCCTTCAAAAAAACAAATAAGATGTCACTTGGCTTCTAAGATTCAGGTTGCAAGACTTGCTTATAAAAGTTGCTTCCTTCTTTAAATAGGGTTCATTATTTTGGGCTACTAGCTCCTGGAAGCAGGCAACAGCAATATGGAGGAATAATCTTTTGTTTGTTTCTATATCGGATTGAAAATAAATACAGGCAATCCTGTATGAAGAGGCATTCCATATTAACAGTGGGCCATTTTTAAAAGAAAACTGCACGCATGAGAGCATGGATGGTGATGCTGGAAGGAAACGAGTGTGAAGCTCAGACTGCATAAAATGTAGTTGGAATTATTTGAAGAAACAGGTCTGGATTTAAATGGAAAGCTGAATCTGTTGTCAGAGTTCTATACATCTTTTATTCCTTATCAGCTTCCTAGGATAATGATCTAAAATACTAGCCAAAAGTCCCTTTTGATCAGCTGTTATCCATTTATATCATATACCTAAGGTTTCTAGAGTTTCCTTAGTAATAGCAAATTTTACATTATTTTCTAAAATATTTGGAAAAAAGTTACAAGTTCTTGATTTATGACTAATTGAACCCATAATTTCAGTGATGGTTGTAAAGTGGGTCACCACACGACCACCAGATTTTATGACCTTTTTTGTGGTGGTTTTTAAGCAAGTGAGGTTATAAAGCAAACATGTGATTGTTAAGCAAACCCATTGTTCACTACAAGGTTTTTTTTTTTTTGCCAGGAATCTGAAGTAAATGGTGGCTTCTAGCAAAAATGTAAAATTGTAGTCACGTGACTACAGGATGCTGCAAACAGCCATGAATGCAGGCTGGTTACCAAGTGCCCAAAATGTACATGATTGAGGACAGATGTCAGAACTTCAAATCCTGTGATCCCTTTTTTGGAATCTGTTGTAACTTTGAATGGTCACTAAGTGACCGGTTCTAAGTGGAGGACTACCGGTATCCCAAAACAACCCAATCCCTTATAAGTTGTATAAAACGACAAGTAAAGCTCATTTGGTTCCTTAACGTCATGTAGAAACTGAAAAATAATTGTGACCATCAGTTTGGGCACAGGTTTTTCCTGGCTGCTTGAAATCCTTGATCTGTAAGTACAGTGGATAAAGTTGTAGTTGTTGCTGAACTAGAGCTGTGTGTGCACCAGCCTTTCAGTATTTATGGCTTTAAAAAGTGAGAAGTGTTGAATACGTGGAAACCCTAATTCTGTCTGTTCATTGCCTTCAAATACATTAATTTTATGCATGTTTCCATAAGGATTACTAAGGAAATTTATGAGATATCCAGGAGATGGACCACTCAAACAGGATACTTCAAAAATCATCTTGTAGCCAGAATCCTATTTGTAATAGTCCCTAGAAACATTTAGCTATTAATCTGGATCTGTCAGGGGTTTTCAAAACATATCTTTGGACTTCACTACAAGCTTGCCTCTCATTTCTGCCTGATAGATGTGTCATTTCAATGAAGATCTCCGGCATAGACTTGCTATTAATGATTCATTTGGCTTGTCTTACAGACTCTGCCTGTTTGGGTGGGGCTATGGGATCAAAGGCCCGACATTATTGCTCTTATATGTAACACTTCTTTCTGTTTTGCCTTTGTAGTCATTTCTAGTATTTTTAAATTGGTTTGGAGACCAACCTGCTCTCCCGCTCTCCAAAGTGCAATCACAATAAATTATACAGTACAGTATAATGGTATAGAGATCTTCATAGAGATTTTCTAATGTCTAATGCTGAGGGATTCCTACTGTGAAATTGTTTCTGGAGTAGTCTATAATTTGAATCTCTTCAATAAAGGTGGTAATGTAGGTAGATGATTAGTAACTATTTTTCAGATGGTTCTTCAGATTACTGAGATAATATCTCTCCAGTGTTTTGAAGAATCTGATCATTATTAGGCCTAATTCAAATTTATAGTCCACATAAAAATATTCACATCTGATAACTTGTTTTTGAAATATGAGCTTTCATCTAATAAAAGAAACAGCAAAAAACAAAAAAAACAAAACAAAACCCAGTGAATGGAAACTATTAAGGCAATGTTTAAAATACTAAGGAGGTTAGAAATGAAAATCTTATTACTGAAACTAGGCTAGAATTCCTCAGATGTGCTGTGTTTAAAAAACATGTAAATTCAATTGATAGCCATAAAATCATATAGTCTACCTAACATACTGAATCATTGTTTAATTCAGGAGGATCCAATGACAAACCTAGGTACTAGATTGTGACCATACATGTTTGAATAATATTTTTTTAATAAGACAAATTGTTTGTAATATAAAACTCAAAATATGAATGCAGAATGTGTTTCCAACCTTGGACCAGTACCGGTCAGTGGCCTGTTAGGAACTGGGCCACACAGCTGGAGGTGAGCGGCGGGAGAGTGAGAGATCGAAATCAACCCCCCCCCCCCAATCCATCAATTAATTGTCTTCCATGAAACCAGTCCCTGGTGCCAAGAAAGTTGGGGACTGCTGATGTAGAATATAGGAAGAGAGGTGGGCAATTTTGCATATTTTATAACAACAAAAGAATTAACTGCAAAAGGAACACCTAATTTTTGAAAGCAAAAATTAAATGCCATGCCCAAATCTGAGGGCTACTTGTTCTTGCACTGTATCCTGAAAGATTTCCAAAGTTAGTTTATTTTTCAAGTCATATTTTATTACTAGAGATGTAACCTTATATGCAAATGCAGCAATTCTAAACTTGGACATGGATCAGTGTTCACACCGTCATTCTATATCATAAAATATATGATAAATCACTTCATACCAGATCCCAAGTTAATGTGCATGAATTTAAAACAAAAAGATTTGTTTTCAGAAATCCAGAACATTTCCAAAGACTCAACTATGATGAAAGTAGCAGAAAATTATAGGATGAATTACTGTTAGGTAATTAGGCCAAGATGCTTTATGTTTGAAATGCTAGAAGTAGGAAGGAGCTCAGGTTTTAGTACGATAGGTATCTGAAAATATCTCTTTTTGATGATAGCCTATTTAAGCTTCAAATGTTTGAACTTTGAAATTCTAACCTTAGTAATTTTCATATTACATGAACCCTATTGTCAGCAATCAATCTATGGTGGTGTTGGTTTATAGCCCACATGATTATAAATCTCTGTCCAGTTAATAGATTGCTGATAGAAATTATTTATTTGCTTATTTATTATTTGGTATCCCAATCCCTGGAAAGATCAAATAAGTAGGATTGCTAAATTCAGTCAGAAATACTGATTGAATCATTTATATACCATATATATAATCAGTAGCTTAGGACTTGCTACCCTGGCACTATATTTTACTACTTCTAAATTCATTTTAATTTTATCCTTAAGGCTTGGTAGCTTTTGCTGTCTCAAGCACACCAAGCTCTTCCTTTTCCCAACTATTTGTTTATTTAATTTATTTGGAGCATTTTGAGAGTAGGCTTCCCATAGGAGGACCTATCCATATTGTAAAAGTTCCGTTGGAAATGAAGACTCTTAATTCTACTAAATGTTAGAGAAGCTATTGGGTTTACCTGAATGAGAAACAAAGCAAATTCAAACACCACCAGTAATCATGGGATACAGCAACCTGTATTCTATGAAACTGAAGCAGGTTTGAAAACACTTGTAAAGCCATCTTATTATGAAAGACAGAAATGTTTAGGAAAGGATTGGAGAATGTCATTTTGGGGGGAAAAATGCATTATAGCATTATATGCATTATATCATGCTAATCAACATCTTCCATGTCAGTATTTGAGAGCTTCAACACTGGATGATCTGGACCAAGTTTTACTGTGTCGCCCTCTGGTTCCTCTGCTTTGGGCATGGATGTTGGATCAATACAGCAATCCTGGTTGCCTTGTGGCTTGCAAGAAGCCAATATCATCTCAGGAGGAGAAATTGGGTCACATACTTTGGGCTCATGTAGTTCTTCTACTTTTTCTTCATTGGTTGGGATCATAGGCATATTCACATGAGACACCATGAAAGCTGTAGCCAAATCTTTGGGGATAATTTCACTGGTGGCAGATGGCTCATCAACAGCCTGACTTGTAACTGTAGTCTTATTCTCCAGACTATCCTCCACCCCAGCTTGCTGTTCTTCTTCCTCATCTTCTTCTGCCTCCTCTTCTTTGTTCTCTTCAGGGAATTGTGCTTCTTTTATTTTTTTGTACAATACGTTCCGTTCCTCCTGCAGAGCTCTGCAAAGATTTTCTAGTCTTTGAATTTTCACTACAAAACATTCATATTCCTTGGCCCTCATGGATTTCTGTGATAGAGTAAAAAAAGAAAAATATTTGAAGGCTGCCAAGCTGATAACACGACAAAAGAGAATCTAAATGGCCAGACAAATCTGTCCTCCTTTTCTTGTTTGCTTGTTCAAATACTACTTAAAAGGTAACCTCAAGGTCCTACCATTGGCTTGCCATTTCTGCAAACTTTATGGTATCCTGGACCTTTTATGCCCGAGATTTTACATTCAATTTATGCAAATCTATAGAGCCAGCTAAGACTTCTTAGAGATGCTAATTTTAGCTTGCAGGATGCGAAAGGGTGTGTGCGAAAAGGGAAATTGGGAAATTACAAATTATAGCATGTTGCTCTTAGCCTTTCACTTCTGCAATGCATGAAGCCCGCCCAAGTCATTCTATTATTGCATTTAAATCATGTTAAAAGTCTTTTTTTAAAAATATTTTGCCAACTTGCTCAGTGAAAAATGCAAATGGGATAATTGGATTGTGCAAATGTTATCCAGTGGCCATGCATGCTGACAGCTGGATTGCCTCTGAATTAAAGCGTGACTCCAAATTTCAGATTTCTTTAATTTTATCATTTCATTTCCCACATGCAACAAGAGCTTACATAACTCTATTCTGTTACTTCGTTTATTAATTGCCACTAAGCAGACAAATAAGTATGAACAGTATTGGAAATCTTTCCAGTAATAGTGACGTCATGGCTCCCTTATTAAGAACATTTTAATGAACAAGATTATATGGCTTTTATATGCAACTGATTTTAAAATTTGTTTCATACCTCTTCAATCATGTCCAGTAAAGCTTTGTTACAGTTCTCAAACCTTGCTTTCCATGTGGCTGTATCCTTTTCCAGTTTTTTCATTTTCTTTGTCATCTGTGAAAAAAATAAAAATCTAGTGGACAGAGCAGGAAAGTTAAACTTGACTTTTTCCTAAATGGCTTACCTTAGGGCTGCGTAAGCTAATTAAATGCTCATACAACCTCCAAATTAATTTAATGGATTTTGTATGAGAATCGTAGCTTCATAGATGGTTCCCAATTATTACTCTCAAAGATACTAGTCCAAACCTAAGGGGTTGTATCCAACATTGTGTGAGTGTACTTATTCATGTAATTAAGCTTCCTTTCTCCATATGCTGCTTAGGTTTGATATAGTATTCTTCAATTCTCAGACTGGGATACACTTAAAGGGAGTTATCCATTCAACTGGTGGATACTACTACATCAGTGGACAGGCACTCTTCATGTGTAGACAGACATATCAACCATGAAGAGGAAACAGCAAAATGGTAAAATGTTGGTGGATATATTGAGATTCTACTACATATTCCCCATTTGAGTGTCTGGATTGAAAAAAATATTAGAGATGGGGAATATTTCAGAAATTATCCTGCCTACAAAAACCTAAATTGTATAAATACTCATATTTTTTATTATTCTCTTTCCTTGCTTCTATATACTTGTTTTGTTATTTCTTATTCTATCTATAATTCTTTCAACAATTCTTTCTCTAGCCCTGGAAAAAGTAGTTGACCATCCCATCTAGCAACTTGCGCTACACCATATTTTTTGGAATACTGTGTGACTTTCCTTCCTGAAAATATAGACTGGGGTGTGGGACAACCTGCCACGCAGGGAAGGGGAAAATCACCCAAATTGGTCGGCCCCCATGTTCCCTTATATCATAATTATATTTTTTACATTTCTATACCTTCATCTAAGAGTCACAAAATGGTCTATAACAGTGGTGGTGAACCTATGGCACGGGTGCCAGAGGCGGCACTCAGAGCCCTCTCTGTGGGCACGCGCACCATCGTCCCAGTCCTAGGCCTTCAGCTGGGTTTTATAAAACCTTTTCACTTTAGGCCGCTGCCGCCATGTACCAAAAAAAAAAGGTTCAATTAGTCAATTTCAACTTCTCGCGGGAAAAAAAAGATCTTGCAAAGTTGGAATTGATTGATTGAACTTTTTAGTCCCACCCAGTCTGCCGTTACCACCGCAGCCACACCCAGCCAATGGGCCACACCCAGCCAGCACTCGACGATGCATAAGTTGGTTTTGGTTGCACTCAGTTTCTAAAAGGTTCGCCATCACTGGTCTATAACAAAAACCATTTATTTTGAAAAATCAAGATATGAACCACCATCAGAAAACTAATTGATTAAAATAATGTAAATTAGCAGTCTACAACAGTTGGAAGCAACTGCACGAGGGCTTGAATAAAGGGGTCACCTTAAGCCAGGGGTGTCAAACTCAATTTCATTGAGGGCCGCATCAGCATTGCGGTTGCCCTCAGGGGGCCGGGTGGGTGTGGCCAGGGTGGGTGCAGCCTACTGGGTGGGTGTGGATGGAGTGGGTGTGGCCTACTGGGTGGGCATGACCAGCTCTACAACGTTCACGTCAAGGGTGCCTGTGGGGGCCTGGGCAGGAGTGGGACAGATCTGAGGGTCTCTGGCAGAAGGCATGGTCCATTTCTTCATTCCTCACAAAGGGTGACACTTCCCCAGCATCCACCCAGGGGGCGGGGCCGACACAGCAGGGGCTGGTTCCTCGCTGTTTCTAGGCGGCCTTGTGGAGCTAAGACTGAATGCGTTTCAGCATAGATGGCCACCACAAAATTGTACATTGGCTCCAGGCCGGCCTGGGCAGCGGGGGCCGTTCCCTCACTGTTTCCAGGACGGCTTTGCGGGCCACATGAAACCACTTCGCGGGCCACATCCGGCCCCCGGGCCTTGTGTTTGACATGTCTGCCTTAAGCTGTTTGCATGTTGCAGAGATCCTTTTTCTACAGAGATGAGAGAAGAGTGGTAAGAAACCTCTTCCTGAGTTCATATCTTATGATTTCATATCCAAAAGTATGCAAATGAATTTTGCTGTCTTCTTCCTGGAATTGTACCTTAGGATTTAAATCTATGCTTTCTTATCCAAAAAATATGTAAATGAGTGTTGATGTCAATCCTTACATTCATTCTCATTTTGATTTCTGTGATCACTTGTCATATTATGAAGATGGAATGGTTCAGTGTGTGTGCAAAGATTTTTAAATCCACGTTAGACATGTTAAAAATATCTGTCAGGAAAATCAAAGGTGCATAATACATACAAAGTACTATAAAGCTGACATCTTTGCTGTTTTTCCCTTTCTGGAGATCCTCAGAATAAATATCAATCTATATGTAATCTTACAAAACATAAGCTTATGAATACAGATATAATACTTGATTTTTTTTTTCCTGTTAGGCTAGCAAAAATAGAATGCTGTTGCAATAACACCATCAATTTCTACATGTTTTCCATCTTTTTTTATATATAAATGAATAATACAACGGCAACTTAATGGCGATTTTGTGGATAATTCCAAGCAGTGAGTAAGTGTAAAGCATGCCTATTGTCAGCTTCTTAAATAATTTGTAGGGCTGACATAAGCATGGAACATTTTTCATAAGAATCTGTTCTTCAATTTAATACCACTTAATTCTACTCCATTAACAACATTCTGAATTGTTATAAACTTAACCAAGTGAATTAATGATTCTATCATCTGATCACTCTTTCCTGAACTTTTTAAAACATGGTTTCTGGCTCCTAGCAGTAGGATTTCTTTCACAGTTTGATAAAACATGATATCTAAGAAGTTCATGGTCTTTCCATTTCTCTAAATGAAAATGCTTACAAGAAGATAACAAAGCAAAAGAGCTAAAAGGATGGCAGTACAAAATACAACAAAATAGGAAGCTGTGTTTATAAATACACTTTTTATTATGGCTAATGCTGTGAACTTCAGAGTCCCATGTTTTGCAAATCAATCATAATAATACAAATGGCCTTAATGTTTACAACATGAATCTTTTAGGGCTCTAACGTGGACATTTTCCTATTATGCCGCAAACTCCCAAGTTTGCAGAATTGTACTACACTGATACTATCAGAAATGGCTAGGACAGAACTTTGTTTCTACCCTTATAGGGCCCAAAGATGATTTTTCAGGAGGCAACTGGACTTTCTTTTTTCTCTTTGAAGACATTTCACTTCTCATCCAAGAAACTTCTTCAAGTCTGACTGGATGGTGGGGAATGGGAGGATGGAAGGGAATATCCAGTCAGAGCTGACGAAGCTTCTTGGATGAGAAGTGAAACATCTTCAAAGAGAAAAAAGAAAGTCCAGTTGCCTCGTGAAAAAGCACCTTTGGGACAACTATGACCTGGATGACTGAGAATCTCCATAGACATATCCTTATAGGGCCTTTTAAAAATAAACATTCCTTTCTAAAACATGAAGAAAATTGTACCGTCAATTGTCACTGTATTTCAGGGCTGTGACATTGGAGAACTCTGAAGGATCAATGAAGGGACTGGAAACCGCCATAGGCTACATAATAGTTACTCCCAGTCTACAGATGACCGAACAATCTATTTATTTGCTTAGTGGTTTCTAAAACCCTGCACGCTCCAGCCCTATTTTATGTTCTTTACTGGAGAAATCAACCAACCGAAACCCAAGATTTCATTCCTCAAAAGCTAATAAACGAACGGATCTAAATATCTGGAAACTTGATAGAGTAATCTAGGATACAGCACATCCTCAAATTATCAGTAGAGAAGTTTATAAACTTTTATAAACAAAAAATTGGTTGGGAAACCTTGAAAACCAAACGAAATCAACCCGAAAGACGTTCAGTGGTGTCCTTTAACAACATGGAAAGTGTAGAGTTGGAATGCAACGTATAACCCACCTTGTCCATTTCTTGCTTAAAGTTGGCAAACACTTCATTGCTGTTTGTTAGCGTTTTCTGAAATTCTTCAAAGCGTTCAGAGTAGAGGGTCAGCTGCATTCAAAGGAAGGAAAAAAAACGTGGTCAATTACACTCACCATTGCACAATAATTAGCACTCAATTCAGTTCAATTCAAAAGATCGCAGAAAGGTAGTAAGATGAAACTTTTAGCTTGGAATTTAAGGTATCTTAAAAAGAGTTTGCAGAAGAAGACTTTTCCATCCTCTGCCATCTTCAAAGGAAAATCAAGATGTTCCTGAAAAATGAGGATGTGGTATAAGGAGTGGGAGAATTGGGCTTGGATCCTAAAGGAAGTTATATTACGGAGGTTCATTAAAGAAAGCTTTCCCTTCCAAAGAATTAGGAAATGATGGCATCTTGTAGGCATTCCAGATGCATTTGCTAAACTTCAGCTCCCAGAATTCCTCACAATTATCTTCTAGGTTATCAGCTCCCGGAATTCTTCATGTTTCTCCAGGATACTTGCACTTCAGCAATAAACAGGAGTGCCATAGGTTGCCTGTCCCTGCTCTGCTGACTCAGGTAAGTGAGGGTGCTAGTATTGGGATAATGGAATCCAATGTCTAACATGATCAACACGGCATAAAGAACAGTTTCCTAACAATTTCACTATATCAGATGTTCAAAATCGCAAATTGCTAGCCCTTAAAATGTCCCTAAATGCTAAACAGATGTAGATAATCCCACTGGTTTCGCTATATGAACTTTGGGAAATAACATTTGTAATAAGGACAAAATATTTTTCTTTTCACTGTTTTTCCTACCTTGGACAAAACCCAGCTTCAAATACTCAACCATCCTTGATGGTTTATAACAAACATGTCAAATACAAGGCCCGGGGGCCATATGCGGCCCGCAAAGTGGTTTCATGTGGCCCGCGAAGCCATCCTGGAAACAGTGAGGGAATGGCCCCCACTGCCTTGGCCCTGGCTCAGACCGGCTGGGAGCCAATGTACAATTTTGTGGTGGCCATCTATGCTGAAACGCATTCAATCTTAGCTCCACAAAGCCGTCTAAAAACAGCGAGGAACCAGCCCCTGCCGCATTGGCCCCACCTCCTGGGTGCATGCTGGGGAGGTGTCACCCTTTGTGAGGAATGAAGAAATGGACCACCCCCTTCTGCCAGAGACCCTCAGATCTGTTCCACTCCTGCCCAGGCCCCCACAGGCACCCTTGACACGAACAATGTAGAGCTAGCCATGCTCACCCAGTAGGGCACACCCACTCCATCCATGCCCACCCAGTAGGTCGCACCCACCCTGGCCACACCCACCCAGCCCCCCGAGGGCAACCACAATGCTGATGTGGCCCTCAATGAAATTGAGTTTGACACCCCTGGTTTATAACATTGCATAATTTCAATTCCTCTTTGACCTCTGCAGCTGTATCTGATCTAGCATAGGTTGGTATCAAATTCTTGTTGCCGATTCCATATATTTAATATACTCCTTGATAATAAAAATGGATGATTAAAAAAAGGGTAAAAACATTCTAAACATGAAACAAAGAGGAATGTATGCTGGCTTTGAATCTTTTTTAAAGAGAAAATATTCTTAAAATAAAAAGGAATAGATGATGGAAGAAAATAAGAAAAACAAGAAGCCAAATTTCTCCAATTTTTCTCAATTCCAAGTTAATTAGACTGCAACTTCCCAAACTTTAGCTGGAAGTGAAATGAAATAAATTCAACACAACGATACAGGTACAGCGATACAATTTATGACCATTGGGATCAGAATTTCAGTCGCTAAGTGATGTGGTTCTTAAGCAAGTCATCATTGGCTGGACCAGATTTTATGGCCATTTTTAGTGCGGTTGCTAAAGAAATCTGTGCGGTTGTAAAGTGAGCCATGTGGTCATGAAGTGAATCACGTTCATTAAGCAACTCCAGCTTTCCCCATTGATTTTGCTTGTCAGAAGCTGGCTGGGAAGTTCCCAAATTGGGATCACATGACTGCTGGGGTTATACAATGGTCGTAACTTTGAGGACAGGTTGCAAGTGATTTTTTTTTAGCACTATTGTAACTCTGAAACATCATTAAACAATTGGTTGTAAGTCAAGGACTACCTGTATTAACTTGGGAGAGGTTGCGCTAAGGCATGCTAAAATATTTTTTTTATCAATACAAGATAAAAATAATTAAAAACTATTAACTATTAAAATAATTAAACACTATTTTGATTAGCACTGATTATACTTTTCTATTTCTAGCCATCACAAATCAATATTGTTAATTCTTCCTATCTCTTACCATGTGATAAATTATAATAGAACACTCTATGCTAATATTTCCAATAAAAGGTATGGACTGCTCCACTCTAGTAATTCATAAGGATTTAATCCAGGGCTCTTCAAATTTGGCCCTTTTATGACATGTGGACTTCAATTCCCAAATTCCTCAGCCAGCATGCCTAGCTGAGGAATTCTGGGAGTTGAAGTCCACAAGTCATAAAAGGGCCAAGTTTGAAGACCCCTGATTTAATCTAATGCATGCATGCTACCCTGTTCTTTTTCCAGGGAATATGCTTAAATGGGGTTTGAACATAGATAAGTTTTACAACGTTTTATCCACTTTTATACATCTAATATGGTGAGCATGGCTAGTTGAAAAAGTACATAATAGAAACAAGGGCCTTATTTTACCTGAGCCCGGAGAACAGTGTCTTGTTCCTTCAGCATTTTTGCCTGTAGTTTCCATTCTGCAGCTTGTTTGAGTAGCTATTTGGGATTTAAGAATGCACACAACATTTGAAAGATCAAGTGATTTAAATTTATTTATTTATTTTTTTTGTAAATGTGCTATTAATATGAAATTACTTTTTTTTAAACAAATATTTTTGTTCTAGTAACATAGTATGGTAGTTTTTCTTCTTCTTTTTTCTTTTTACGACCCTGTAATCCCTTTTTATCTCATGTGGAATCAGGGTGACTGAACGGAGCTGAGTGTTTACTGGCAAAATGTCCTTCCTGACACCTATGTGGAGTTCTTAGCAGATATTTACACTTTATATTCTGATAGAGCAGTGTTTCTTAACCCTGACAATTTTAAGTCATGTGGACTTCAACTCCCAGAATTCCACAGCCAGCATTGCTGGTTGTGGAATTCTGGGAGTTGAAGTCCACATGCCTTAAAATTGTCAAGGTTGAGAAACACTGTGATAGAGAAACATTTGTCGCTCCCTAGGATTGAACTCTCAACCTTCCGAGTGGGAGATGAGCATCTTCCCCTCTAGGCAACTTTAAAATAAGAGCTATAAATCTAAGCGAAATGTTGATTTGGCTCTTCATGAGGTTTTCAGAACATTGTCCTTTTAAATCCTCCTTGCTTTGGTGGGAAACAACAAAGATTAAAATAAAACCCATGTAGTATGGTAATGGTGATAGCAAAGCAGAGCGAACTACTGTTAGTCAATGACAAATGCTAATTATTCTGAGGTCTGAATTAGATTTCAGACTTAATTCTTAATCCTACAAACTATCTGCATTTTGATATTGCGGAACGTTTTGCCAGAGCTGCATGGCCACCTGTTTAAACTTGAATTAGTTTTTACCTGTCATAGCCAAATAGAACAGATGAGGCAGAAACTGCTTGTATGTGTAATGTGTTCTGGCTCATTAATGAGTTTTATTTTGCCCTCTCCACTCTATAGCTCAACTTGACACGTCTAATTTACAAGACAAATCTGGGAGCTACTTGTAACAAAAGCAACTGTTCAAAGCAATATTTTCAATTAGCACTTTTTTTTTTTAAAGGCGGATTGTATAGCCTGGAGTTATCTTCCAAATTAGAGAAGTTCTGGGCTGATAATCGGTGCTTTTATTAATAAAATATGACGGAAGGGAAAGCCAACTCATAAAGAATATACAATTCCTGAATGCAGTTGGTTGTTCTTGTTTGCTTCTAGAAAAAAAAGAAGGGTTAATATTATTTCATTTTTATTTATTAATCCAATTTATATAGCTGCCCATCTCACCGAAGGGGACTTTGAGTGGCACAAAACAATAGATAAAACAGCCAATATAATAGCAGATAAAAATCTAAAAAAAAATCCACAGTAATAACATACAAACAAAAATACTCAACATAGGTGAAGGGAGGATAAAAAGGGCCTCCTCCCTCAACAGTGAAGGCACTGAGACAAAGATTTGATTCCGTAGGAGCCCCAGTCTGGAGGGCTGTTCAAAAAACCAAAAGGGATGGGGCCAATCTAATTTTAGGAGGAAGGATATTCCGAAAGGCAGGTGCTACAGCAGAGAAGGCATGTCTCCTAGGATTGACCAAATGTAGTTCCCTAGCCAAGGTACCTACTGCATGCCTTCTCTCCTTGATCAAATGGGGTAGGCTGATACAAATAGGCAGAGGTGGTCGCTCATATAGCTTGCTCTAATACCGTGAAGGACTTTAAATGTTTAAAACCATCACCTTGAATTGGACCTGGAAGGAAACCGGCAATGAGTGCAGATTGCGGAGCAGAAGTGTAATATGTGCTGCCCTAGGAGAACACACAACTGACAACGCCACTGCATTTTGTACCAACTGAGGCTTCCAAATAGTCTTCAAGAGGAGCTCCATGTAGAGTGCATTGCGCTTATCTAATGAGTAGGCCAGGGGCAGGCAACCTTGGCTCTTTTATGACTCGTGGAATTTAGCTCCCAGAATTCCTGAGCCAACATGGCTGGCTCAGGAATTCTGGGAGTTGAAGTCCACGAGTCATAAAAGAGCCAGGGTTGCCTCCCCTGGACTAGGCCATCTCGCCATGGCTGACTCGCTACATCCTACTTGTTGCAGCCAACTCACTGCGGGACAACTTGCCATGGGACAATTCAACATGGGATTAGTTCCTTTTATTATTCATCAAACCTTACAAAAGCTGGTAGTCATAGGAATGATTTCCTTTAATATAAGAGATAAAATAATTTTGACAAAAACGTGGTCAACAAAAATAAAAGGAACTAAGTGAATCTCATGGCAAGTTGTCCTGCAGTGAGTAGTGAGTTATCCCATTGTATATATGGGCCTTAAAACTATTGGCTGTAGCTCCTAAAGCCCCTCCATAAAGTTTGCATTAGGTTGTAATTTTTTCATCTGAATTGAAAGAAATGATATTCATGGAAGTGGTTAATTATTAACTACATTTAAGTACTATGCTCTTAATTTAATGTAAGTAAAATTAACGCATAAAAAGTATCAAATTTAATTTTTGTATTGAATCCACTTCTTTTTTTATTTTGCCCTCACCTACTTCTTGGAGTGTATCACATAATCACACCATTATGCAATGAGAAATTAAAATTGTTCCCGTATGAAATATAAATTTTGAAACAAATGTAGAAAAGGAATTTTTTAACTGAACAATATTTACCAAAGTTTGGGCTAAAGGATATTTAAATTTTGAGCATGGCATTACATATGTTTTGAATACGATCAATACTTTTTAAAATTATTTTAAATTAAAGGAGAATTAAACTGGTTGGATTGCAAGCAGCGAATAAACATTAAGGCCACCAGGGGGCAGCAGGGTTATTCTGCTGCTAATGCAAAATGCAACTTTAAGCAATTTCAAAACTAAAGCATTTTGGTCTGATATAAAATCTAAAGATCAGCTTTTTCCTAATTTGGTATGCCATAAAGAATATATTATGTTGTAGATACTATTGCAAAATATGTTAAACATTCAAATGAATTTTTGAATCATGACCTATTGAAATATTTCATCTAAAAATAGGCACCTTGTCAATGGATCTACTTGCTTACAACTAAGTACAAGGACCTATCATAAGTATCCTATAATTAGTATCATTAGTATGCTGAACCATTATAACTTCAAATGGTCGCTGAGCAAGTGCATGTTAAATGAGGACGACCTGTGGTAGATTGGATAGGAAGAATATGGGTTCAAATTATTACTCAGTTATGGAGTTAAGCAATCTCCAGACAGATCGTATCTTAATTCAACTAATAGTAATCACAAAATTCCAGGGAGAAGAAATTAGGGGACTTATAGATACATCTTGAGCTCCTTAGTGGACGTTTCAAATGTCACTACGACAAATGAGCCCATTGCTTCCTGAAACCAGCAGATACTTCTGCTTTTTATACTTAAGGGAGGGTGAACATAACCTATTCTGGAATGGAAGACCTGTGTGATTCTGGCTCCTAAAGTTTCAAAATGATGCACTCCTGCCTCTGATGACAACAAGAAGGGCTAAGACAGTGGTGGCGAACCTATGGCACGCATGCCAGAGGCGGCACTCAGAGCCCTCTCTGTGGGCACGTGCGCCGTTGCCCCAGCCCCGCCTTTTCTCCATGGCCCCCTCCTTACCAGCAGCCCCCCCAGAGGAGAGTTGTCTTCGGGCGTGGCCCATGCATAGCAGCGCAACCAAGGATATGGCAGCCGGGCAGCAGGGACAAGACTCCACCCTCACACCCCGTCGTGTGCAGATGATGCTGTGGGGCACGGGTGGAGGGTGTGGCCACCATGGCACTGCAGGGCTGCCTGAGTGATCTGCAGTGGGCTGTGGAGGCAGTGGGTGGCCCTATGGGCAGGCGGGGCGGGCGGAGTAGGTGGAAGCGGGCAGGAGGGGTGGGGCGGTTTTTGGGCCCATCACTGGGCTAAGAGATATTGTGTGAGCTGCCATAAGGATGCAGTTGCATCTCTCCAGTTCTAGTCTGGTAACAGAGTCATAGTCCCGTCTGCCTGTCTGACAGCCCTGTCTGTTAGAGTATGGAGGGGTTGAGAAATTGGGAGGCCATCAATTCTAGGCCTCAGGCATGAAAGCCTTCTGGGTGACTTGGGGCCAGTCACTCTATCTTGGTCCAACCTCAGAAAGTTGATGTTGTGGAGAAAATAGAAGACAGGAATATTATGCACATCAACTTGAGTTGTAAAAAAATAAAAGACAGGATATAAAACAAACAAAGGGCATTTCAGGGGTGAACACAAACTACACATAAACAACTTAGGAAAAAAATTGAATACATATTCCTTTTCTCGCTGATGCTTTTCTTCAGCTTCTTTCATGACCTCTTGTGACTGTTCCAACTTGGCATCTACCAGTTTCTGCTGAAGTTCTCTGTGCTTAAATATTTTATCAAGATGCTGGAAGGGAAAAAAAAATACAGAGAGAGAGAGAGATAAAGAGATGGGGGAATGCTAGAGTACATGATTAAGACTGCAGTCTCTCTATGAATCTGGGAATAAGTCTCATCGGGAATTATTTTTGAGTAGGCAAGTACCGAATTGCGCTGTTAACAACAACAAACTTAAAATAGCAGAAGTATTATGAAGTTATTTCAACTTCTGTTTGTTGGGAAGAGATTATTTAGATTTTTAAATTATTTAAAGATGTTAAGTATCCCCAATAAAAACAATTCTGAAATTACAAGCTACACAAGATCAAGTAAATAGAGCTTTTCTTAGTTCATGCATCATAATTTCTTTATAGCTGCTGAAATTTATTTGCAGCATTCCAAATATGTTTATTTTACTGGTGATATTTATTTATTCAATTTATATGGCTGCCCATTTCACCACAGCAACTCTAGGTGACTAACATTACATAAAAAGCACAATACCAAAATAAACATCAAAGTACAACCATATAAAAACTTATAATGGAGGCAAACTCCATCAGCAATAAAACAACATTTCATGGGCTTCAATTAACTTACTGACCCTCAGTGTTGCTGAATAAATACATTGGTTTTTTTAATAAAGAATAAAAAGGAATGATTAAGTTACGAATATTGAGTCTAGAATAAAAATGCTATGGCATGTTAGTTGCAATGAAGGGAGGTACACATAACAAAACTACAATAGATCTCTTCTTTAGGGAGGAGAGAGAGAAAAAATCTACTAAAAATCTACTAAGAAAGCCATAAAAGAACATTCAAGCTTCTGAAATTTAAGGAACTTATCATCAAGGCACAATGCACAAAAACAGATGATAGGCAAAACTCCAAAAAGTCCAAAGTATAGCTTAGACTGCTTAGACTTAATTCAATTAGAAATTACAAGGCGAATAAACCCCTTATTGATTTTGCAAATTTTGCATATTTTGCAAAATGTCTGCAACATTAACAATCTGGGACAGAAGAATGGTTACTCTTACTCCAGTGCCACAAGGCTGTATCTAATTCTCAACTTTGGGGGAACATCCTAAAAAGTGCAGATAGTCCTCATATAGCAACCATAATTGGAATCAGTCACTTGGTTGTTTAGCGAAGTGGTTGCTAAGTGAAAATGTGACTGTACTTATGATATTACTTCAGTTTTCTTTTGCTTTACAGACCTGTGAAGGTGATAAATGCAGGGATTGGTCACAGAGTTACTTTTTTTTATCACTGATTTAACTGCAAATGGTTGCTATATGAAGCAGTCAATAAACAAGGACTATTTGCCATATTTGCTCTTACCTCCTCTCTGACTTCATACTGATCAATGATGCTTTTCAGTTTCTCAGCAAGCTCAGTATTTTCCTGGCACAACTTCATGTTCCTCTCACTTTGCTGCTCAATCTGTGCTTGGATATCATTCAATGTGCTCTGGAAATGATTTGTGATCTCCTTTCTTTTTTCTTCTTCTTCTCTTGCTCGCTGAAGAGTCCCCTCCTGTAATACAACAATTGGGTCATACCAGCTAGATTCAGCATTAGTTTTTTGAGATCACCAAAGACGATTAAGGGTTGTTATCTATCTGAGTTATATTTATTGGGCTTTGGATGCTGCTTTAATTAGTTTTACATTAACTTACATCAGATGTAGGCCACTTCTGCAGCCAAGAACATGTATTTGCATTACTTTTGGCATCCTAAATCTGGAAGGAGCAATGATGTAATAGTGGCCAACATGTGACTGGGATCAATTTCTTTAGTTGCATTATTGACTATTTTATGAGAAAGTTCTGGAGAAATTGATATTTTAACTGTACTGAGCTCACCCAAAAGTGTCCACTCGTATACCTCACACTTTGTTGATGCACATAAAACTGAAGAAAAGCATTATAACACAGCATCAGTTTCCATGCATTGCCACTGGAGATACCAATGGAAAAAATCTGGGTTATATCTCTGTAAATCTGGCTTCAGTTATTTTACATAAAAGTGGGAATCCAGGAGACAAAATTAAATTATGCACAATATAGGAGCAGGTTTCAATTCTTTCCAAAGTATAGTTTAAACCAGGTGTAGGCAACCTTGGCTCTTTTATGACTCGTGGACTTCAACTCCCAGAATTCTTGAGCCAGCCATGCTGAGGGGAAAGGGAGAGGTTTCCAAGCTGAGCCAGGTTGGCTCAGGAATTCTGGGAGTTGAAGTCCACGAGTCATAAAAGAGCAGAGGTTGCCTACCCCTGGTTTAGACAGAAGCAAGAAACCATTTTGTTGCTACTAATTTTCAATATTTAAGAGTGAAAGATCCTTCCCAATCTATTGTGAACCAAGGATATTAAGTGAACTTAACTTTTTCTTCTGATTTCTCCTAAAGATCTTCTCTTCTCATTACCTTCAGGGTTTTGTTGTGTCTTTGGAGTTCCCTACACAGACTCTCCAATTTGCTCCGGGCTAGGATGGTTCTGCTGTGTTCACTCTGTAATTGGTCTTTCTCCTTTATGAGCTGTGTCTGTTTTTTCTGCAGATACTTCAGCTTTTTTTGTTCAGAACGATGTTCTTCCAGCTGAAAGTATGTGGACAAGAATAAAACAAGAGAGCTTGGGACAAGGTAGTTCTTAGGCATTTAATAGACATGACCCCCCCCCCCCGCAGGTAACATGGATATTTAGAATCATTATTGGAATTTATTTAAATTCCATAGAAGGCAAAAAAGCTAATTTTCTTCCAAATAACTTCAAATAAAATAGATTTTCTAACTTGCACTGGCAGTGGACAAGTGGCAAAAGGGAAAAAAATACCCAGAAAAAAACTTTGGCTTGGTTTCATTCACACCAAAATTAAATGAGAAATCAAAGGTTGGTTAAGGATCACCCCCAATTAATTTCTCCATTCCCGATTCTGCACCAAATGTTATCAGTTCTTCAATTAATTATTCCATTTCCAAATTATTATTTCCATATATTCCATTCAAAGTAAAATTAAGTGATGTGCAATTCAAATTGGTGTCTGGAGAAGGGTGTGTTCAAAATGCTGGCTGAGTGATGGGAGATGGAATAGATCAGGGGTCCCCAACCCCCGGTCCATGGACCAGTACCAGGCCGTGGCATGCCAGCAACTGGGCTGCACAAACAAGCAAAGCCACATCTGTAAGATGCAGGCAACACACAAAACCATCTCCCTCTGGGCCGCGGAAAAACCTCTGGGTCCCTGGTGCCCAAAAGGTTGGGAACCTCTGGAATAGATGGCAAAGAATGCATTTATTTATGAAGACTTTTATATCTCTTTTATTCAGAAATCTGGTAATACTTTTTCCATCTAGCACATTATATTACAAGGAATATAATAAAATCCAACTGACAAATAGACTAGACTAGACTAGACTAGACTAGACTAGTCTAGACTAGACTAGACTAGACTAGAATAGAATAGAATAGAATAGAATAGAATAGAATATAGAATAGAATAGAATCCTTTTTTTCCAAATGTGATTGGACACACAAAGAATTTGTGTGTCCAATCATACTTGGATTTTATACAGATTATATATAACAAGGAATTGATAATAAAAATATAACTCTTCTTATGTTTTTATGTTTTCAATTATTATGATATTGTTTGCTCACAGTCAATAGAATTGAGATTGACTAAATAGAACTGAATAAATAAATACATGAAATAAAAATGCCAAAAGTACTTAATAAGATGTGTTAGTTGGGAAAGGTGCTACAGATTCTTGATTCTCTTCCTGCAACGCCTCTTTTATCAAGCTAACTAATTAACAGTCTACAAGCCAGCAAATCTTCATAACAACAATAAAATAATATAATAAAAAAAAGAATGACTGCATCACACTGCAGTAGTTCTACCATAGCATATTCATGGTGTTGTGTCATATGGGGTTTTTTTTACGGGTGTGTTTTTAGAACAGGCCTGTTATTTAATTCGATTTTAAAACAAACTATTTATTTATTATCGTGGTTTTTAGTATCGCCTGTTCACCGCCCTGAGTCCCGCAAGGGAGATAGGGCGGTATATAAATTTAATAAATAAATAAATAAATATGCAGGGCAACAAAACTGGGATCTAAAATTTTGTTGCCCTGCATATGACACAGCACCCTGAATATGCCATGGTAGAATTACTGCAGTCTAAAGACGTTCTGAAATATATAGGTCTCAACAAGCCTTCCGAAGGTCACAAGAGAAAGCATCTCTTTTTCCTTTAAGGGCAAGTTTTCCATAGAATGACCTGCTTCCAAACCTCCTGAAGTCTTCACAGATGGAACCCTTTGTAAGGTACTCTTTACTTGTATGCATCAGAGGAGTAGACTCGACTTAAAATAGGTGGATAACAGATGATTAACCCTAGAAGTATACTCAAAAGCCAACTGCCAGGGAGCTGCCAGATCAACATGGCAGCTAATGGGCTAATGGGTCTGCCCTCTTATCACACAGGCAGGTCCATTCTGAACCAGCTGAAGATTCTGGATGGTTATCAAGGGCAGCCCCATGTATGTAAAATGAATTAAGGTAATCCAGGTGAGAGGCAACAATATGAGTGATTGTACACAGTGCGTCCCATTCCAAGAATGGCCACAACCAGTGCAGTAAACAAAACTGAGAAAATAATCTTTTTGATCATGGTCACTTCCAGCAGGAACTATGAGTCCAGATAACCCTCCAGATTGTGGACCTGTTCTTTCAAGAAGAAGACAACCTTGTCTATCATTAAAGTTAATACAATCTTTTGGCTTCTAAATTAACAACCACTTTGTCTTTCTTGGCTCAAATCTGAGCCTGTTTCCTTCCAGGCTTGGATAGTTGGCCCCACTAGGTAGGTAGATCTGGAAATTGACTCCACAACTACAAGTTACTGAGTTAAGTTATAATAAGAGAAACTTGAAGCCTGCTTGTTCTTCTTATACCCTAGTGAACCAGGGAGCTATTTGCCTCAAGCTACTTCCAAATATACTCTTGTCTCCAAGGTTAAATAATGTTTCATCTCTCTCTGCTCTTGCATATTTCTGTCAAGGTCATCTCCCTTACTCTCTACCCTGGACAGACTTCAAACACATTGGGAGTGGACTCCCATTTGTCTCAGGTGGAGATATGTATTTAGAAATGTAAATATTGGTGATGCCTCCTGCTGAAGCAATGTGTGACTTAACAGAATAGATTCAGATATATTAAAAGAATAAGGGAGGGAGTCAAACTGCAGGAACTCCATATTGGAGTGTTCAAGGTCTGGCCCAGGGTTCTTCAAACTTGGCCCTTTTATGACTTGTGAACTTCAACTCCCAGAATTCCTCAGCCAGGCATGCTGGCTGAGGAATTCTGGGAGTTGAAGTCCACAAGTCATAAAAGGGCCAAGTTTGAAGACCCCTGGTCTGACCTCTCCTCCCCCAAGGCCACTGACTGAAATCACCTCCTTATGAAAGAGAAGAACCATTCCAGTATAGTGTCCTCCAACTCTTCCAGCTGACCCAGAATATTGATCATACTTATGTGTCTTATACAATATAACTAAGAAAGGCAAATGAGTGGAGGAATCTTCCCTTCCCCAAATTTAAGATGGCATTTTCAATGCTTTTATCAGGGATCTTAAAAAGATACTGTATCTGCTTCCAAGTTGCAATCTGGCCATTTTGCATCACATAAGACATGTTTTTAAACAGTTCCCCCCTCCCTACCACAGATCTTCATAAGTGCTATACTAACCAGTTCAGCATACTTCTTAAATAAGAGCTCCAATTTCTCTTCTGGTGTATTCAGCTTGGTCAGATGTTGTATTAGCAGGGTAGCCTCTTTTCCTGAATCAGAAAAATAGGATAAGCGATCAAAGTGAGAATGCGTCAGAAAAAAATTAAGATTGCACGAATATATCTTAATCTGAAAACTGACTAATCAGGTTTTGGTGCTTCTGTATTTTAAAAGATCAGGAAGATGATGCACAGAACACCTACTGATGATACATTCCATGGTTTTCCTTTTCTGCTGCTACATCAACTTTATACCTACTTTTTATCCAGAAATTAAAATAATTGTGTTTTGTGAGATGACAAGCTAAAAGAATGCAGAAACCTAAATGTTAACAATATTATATTTCCGAGATGTCCCATAGGGTTGGGCACTATTTTTCAACACTGTTGCAGCGATTCTGGCTTTTTGGGTCAGGGCATAGCCAGAAGATGGTGCAGGAAAAACTATTCAATATCCTTGTCACTAACAAATTATGTTCCATATAATTATATCTTGTTCCCTATGCCAATTAATATCTGCACGAAAGGGCTAGGGCAGGAGTAGGCAACCTTGGCTCTTTTATGACTCGTGGACTTCAACTCCCAGAATTCCTGAGTCAACATAGCTGACTCGGGAATTCTGGGAGTTGAAGTCCATGAGTCATAAAAGAGTCAAGGTTGCCTACCCCGGGCTAGGGAAAGTCCTTTGCCTCTTTGGAACAGAATTCCATCAAAATTAAATTCACTTTGTGCAATAATTTAAGAGAAAGTTTTTACAAATTGATGTAGAGATGGCATTTGACAACTGTGAAACTATGAAAACTCTATAAGAATATTTCGTGCAAATGTTGGAAATGTGGAAAAAGGGATGAAACATATTATCCTTGTGATAGATTTGGGCAAAATATTTTGGTCAGCGATCCACAGGACATTGGTGAAAATAATAGGAATCGAATCTGAGTCGGTCACCAGGACCGGAGATTTAGTCTCCTAAGCTTTTGGACTTGTGCTGGAGCCCATCCTTGGGGAACTGCTTTCTCTGGACTCAGACTTGATCCTGCAACATTAACCTGGGACAAGTATGTTTGCCTTCATTCATAATAGGAATTCCTTGTCAGATGAAACCAGAACTGTACTTATTAGGGTTTATGGAAGAAGGACTGAGTAAAATGCACGGTGTCTTATTATTGTATATGATTATTGCAGCAAGATTATTATATGGGCAGAAATGGAAAAATAAAGAAGCTCCAAACGTGGAAGACTGGATATGTGAAGTTAGGGACTTGGGGGAGATGGCAAAACTGACATGTCTAATGAGAGAAATCTACAGAGGCTCTTTATTAAAGACTGTGGTGCAGTGGTGGGATTCAAATATGTGAACAGCCGGTTCTCTGTGTGGATGCTGCTTCCGGAAGTCCATTCTGGGCCTGGGCAACAAAAAATTAGCTACCGGTTCTGCCAAAGTGGTACGAACTGGCTGAATCCCACCACTGCTGTGGTGTGTTTATGGGCTATATTACAAAAGTAGGGACAAATAGATGAAATAAGGAGAGATAACATAAAATTTAAATAGTTTTTGAGGGAGAAAGGCTGTGGCATTTGGGAGTGCTTTTTGATACTCAGCTGTCACTGGATTTGCAAGCAGCAGCTATGGGAAGGGTTGTGTTTGCACAACTATGGCTAATACACTAATTAACCCCCTTTTTGAGTTGGCTCAACTTGGTGACAATTATCCATGTCCCAATAGAAGAGAATTATAGGTAGCTCAGGGTTGAACTGTGGAATTCTTGGTGTTCTCTGAACTTGGTTGTTTGCTTGCAGACCTTTCATTATCCAACTAGGTAACATCATCAGTGCAGTGCAATGTACTCACGTTACCTAATGAAACATCTGCAAACCTGGCAGCTTTATCACATCAAGGAGGATTGGGTTGTCTGACTGCCTCTTGTGAGATTTTTTTTCTTTCTTTTTTTTTTTTTTTACTGTTAGTGCTTTTCTGATTCCCAGTTTCATAGTTTCTTAAAAACCTTTTTCTTGTTTTAATCCCAATTTAAATCCCAATTATATATTGAGGGGGGATTAGTGTGGCCTATAAGGTTTATAAATAAATAAAACATTTTGAAAAATGGCAATTGGTGCAAAATGTGTGGAGCAAACCTCTAACACAGGCAGGGTGTTAGAAAGGATTATATGAAGCCTGCCCTGAATGATCTACTATTAAGAAGCTGCCATCCAGATACAATTTATGGTGCAGGGGTTTTTTTACCTTTAAAGTCCCCAATAGTTTAGGTCAGGGGTAGGCAACCTTGGCTCTTTTATGACTCATGGACTTCAACTCCCAGAATTCTTGAGCCTTATGACTCGTGGACTTCAACTCCCAGAATTCCTGAGCCAGCATGGCTAGCTCAGGAATTCTGGGAGTTGAAGTCCACGAGTCATAAAAGAGCCAAGGTTGCCTACCCCTGGTTTAGGTCCAGAATCTCTAAAAGAAGATGCTTTATTGTTCTGCTGAAGATGCTGTCATTGCTAGAAATTGGCCATTTAAGATATTCTTCTGTACAGGTAGTCCTTGACTTAAAACAGTTCATTTAATGACCAGCTGAAGTTTCAATGGAACTGAAAAAAGTGATTTATTACCTTTTTCACACTTAAGATGGTTGCAGGATATCCATGGTCAAGTGATCAGAATTCAGATGCTTGGCAACTGACTCACATTTATGACGGTTGCAGGGTCCTGGGGTCACGTGATCACCTTTTGCAACCTTCTGCCAAGCGTAGTCAATGGGGAAACCAGATTCACTTAACAACCGTGTTACTAGCTTGACAACTTCAGTGATTCACTGAACAACTGTGACAAGGAAGGCCATAAAAATGGGGCAAAATTCGCTTAACTGTCTCACTTAGCAACAGGAATTTTGGGCTCCGTTGTGGTCGTAAGTCGAGGACTACATCCATGGCTTTCAGGATTCAGAAAGCTGTCCACTTTTTCAGCATTTAGGACAATGGAAAAATGATCTCAACAGTCAAGCTTTTAATTGTCTTTAAAAAAACAAAACACAACTATTGTACTTACTCATGGATAACTGAACCCAATTTTGGGAGTGTATTTTGGCACCTAAAATTCTCAGCTTATCAATGAGTGTGTACCGTATATTTTACTGTTGCGTTTTGCTTACATTATTGTAAGCCTTTCTAGGGGGTATATAAGCAGAAAGGCAGAGAATACATTTAATAATAAATAAAAATAAATAAAATAACTATATACTTTGTTTTATAGTGGAAACATTACATAGGAGAAAGATGCATTATTTAACACATCAAAAAACTGAGAAGGCCAAACTGGTGGACTGGGATGCTGGGCTGAAAAGACCTAGATTCAAATTCTTATTCCATCATTGAAGTTATTGGGTGGCTTTAGCCCTCACTCTTTCTGATCTTCACTTGATTCTAAGGGTTATTGTTGTGGGAATAAAATGGGGGGAGATTCCCATCTGCATTATGCCTTGACCCAGGAAATGCAGGATAAAGGTTGACTCAGCCTTCCATCCTTCCGAGGTCGGTAAAATGAGGACCCAGATTGTTGGGGGCAATATACTAACATTGTAAACTGCTTAGACGATACGCAGCTGTACATTTCCACCCCAGGCCACCCCAACGATGCCCTTGACGTGATGGCCCGTTGCCTGGAGGCCGTACGGGTCTGGATGGGGAGGAACAGACTCAGGCTCAACCCCTCCAAGACCGAGTGGCTGTGGCTGCCGGCGCCTCGGCATAGTCAGCTGACCCCATCGCTGACTATAGGGGGCGAAATCTNCATAGACCGGTACGCTCCCACAGAGCGGGCCTCCTCAGGGTGCCGTCGGCCAAGCAATGTAGGCTGGCGACCCCCAGGGGGAGGGCCTTCTCTGTGGGTGCCCCCACCCTCTGGAACGAACTACCCCCCGAGATCCGGATGATTCCGGATCTCCTTACTTTCCGCCGCGCCCTCAAGACATGGCTTTTCCAGCAAGCGGCCCTGACCTAGGGAGGATTTTAGGTAGGGATGATTTTAAGAAAATTTTAATTGACACACAGCTTCCAATATTTGGCTTTTAATTTGGTTTTATGGGTTTTTTTTGTTTTTTGATGTATTTTGTTTGTATCGGTTTTAATATGCTGTGCACCGCCCTGAGTCCTACGGGAGAAGGGCGGTATATAAATTAAATTATTATTATTATTATTATTATTATTATTATTATTATTATTATTATTATTATTATTATTATTATTATTATTATTATTATTATTATTATTATTATTATTATTATTAGAGAGGGCTATAAAGCACTGTGAAGCTTTATAGATTATTGCTATTGCTAAATAACCAAATAACCAACCTAGATCTAAGGAGAAACTTCCCGACAGTTAGAACAATTAATCAGTGGAACAACCTGCCTCCAGAAGCGGTGAATGCACCAACATTGGAAGTTTTTAAGAAGAAACTGGACAGCCATTTGTCCGAAATGGTATAGGGTTTCCTGCCTGAGCAGGGGGTTGGACTAGATGACCTCCAAGGTCCCTTCTAACTTTATCATTATTATTATTATTATTAAATAAAAATAAACACCCTCGCACATCTGGAACCCAACATACAAAAGTGCCCATTATTGATCAAATGCTACTCACTCCCATTATTATTGCTGCCCGAAACTGTTTCTAATTTTCCAAACTTTTCACTTGAAAACAAAGCAAGTCCCCACTTTTCAGGAAAAAAAATCATACTTTTTTTTTTTTTGCAACGGTGGAGAAGAGAGCAGGCGGGATCAATGCCAAATGCTGACATTTTACAGAGACCCTTGTCATGTTTTCTCCAATACCAGCAATGACTCGCACTTAAGTTCTGCATTTCAGTTACACAAATCACTACTTGCCTAATCCTTTCAGCATTTTCTTTTCCGGTTTTTGTTCTTTCGGAATACTGGCCTCTTTGAATCCAGAGGCATCCTCCAAAGGGACCTGTTCTTTCTCAGCCTCATCGTGGCCATCCTCACAGTCCCCATCTTCGGGATTGACCGATTCTCCTTTTTCAGGTCCGCCTGTTGCTTTCGTGTTTCCTTCCTCCTCCAGACAGGCAGCTGACCCGTAGGTTTTAAGAATGTCCTCCAGCTGTTGGCTCAGCATCTCAGATATATCACAGACTTTTATTTCAGGCTCAGCCTGGGCTGCGTTCTCAGGCGACTGAGGAAGCAGGGTCTCACTTGCTCTCCCACAGCCATTCTGAGAAGACAGATCTTCAGGGGTGTTTGCAGAAGGTGACTGTTGCTGCCCAGGCTGGTCACTGGTGCTTTGGTTATAGTCCATGCTGGATACCTGGCAGCAAAGAGAGCTCAATTTTAGATGAACATCTTGAAGATTGCAAGAGGCAAAACAACTGACGCCGAAGTCAACAGTTTTAGCCTGCTTTTCATGGTTGGCAATAGACAATTTATTTATATACAGGTTTATTTAGGTATTTCCAGTATCTTCCACACTTCTAAAGTAATAGCAAGTGTACAATCCCAGTAATAAATAATAAAATATAATCTCTCTCTCTCTCTCCAGAGAACAGGCACAACTATAGAAAAGCTGCAATTCCTCTGTATCAAAAGACAACACTATTTAATTTAGGATATCTAGAATGTATCCACTGTGTTGGACTTGGTCCAGAAGGGTACCATGATGGGTGGTATTGAAAACTGCTGATACATCATCCCCCATCCTGGCTCCATCACAAGTCATCAACCCTGACTGAACTTAATCCAGATAATCTGCTTCCTCCAGGATCCTCTGAAATTCCAGCCTCACCTGGAGAAATTCCAACAATCTTCCCTAAAAAGGAAAGATTGGAGACAGGATGATACTCATCTAAAATAATTGGGCCTATTGAAGATGGGGTATATCACAGCCTCTTTCAAGGCCTTCAGAACCATCCCTCTCTCAAAAAGGCCAGCAGCATCATTTGAATCCCATTATAGAAGATGTCCTAGCCACCTTCAACAAGTCAAGAATGGCCCGGGTCCAACAAACAACACAAGCTAACAACACAAAGAACCCTGTTTATTTTCTCAAGAATCACTAATTCCAACTCATCCCAGAACACACTATCAGATTGTGCCCCTACCACCTCGGCTGGATATGTCCAATGGGAATTCAGTTCAGAACATATCTGATGTCTTTAAAGAAGCACAGAACACTCTTCCATACAACTGCTTAAATTATTCTTTCCTGTTGTTAAATGCAATCAGAGGTAGACTACTCAGTACTAATCACATCATATTAAAAGAACACCAGCATGGGCGCTCTTCTCTCACAACAATTCCATCTTCTTCCTTTTTTATTATTGATTTTAAAATAATTACTTTCCATCTGTACATTTTGCTTTTTTTTGGTGCTTCCTGTTGCTGACTCACAATAAAAATGCCCTGCACTGAAGCACACCATTGGATAGGTATTCTCTCTGTAACATGTATGTTTTTGGAATGATAGGGATAGAGAGGGTCTGTTATTCAAGTCTCTGATTTGGGAATATCTTAGGGGCTGCCACAAAGAAGAGGGAGTCAGGCTATTCTCCAAAGCGCCTGAAGGCAGGACAAGAAGCAATGGATGGAAACTAATCAAGGAGAGAAGCAACCTAGAACTAAGGAGAAACTTCCTGACAGTTAGAACAATTAACCAGTGGAACAACCTGCTTCCCGAAGCGGTGAATGCGCCAACACTGGAAGTTTTTAAGAAGAAACTGGACAGCCATTTGTCCGAAATGGTATAGGGTTTCCTGCCTGAGCAGGAGGTTGGACTAGATGACCTCCGAGGTACCTTCCAACTTTATCATTATTATTATTATTATAGAATGTCCAAAATAACTTCCTCTTTTTCCTTCAGGTCTCTACAAAAAGGGAGAACCCAGAAGATTCATTCTTCTGATACCTATGCTAGTGACATTGTATGCCCAAGTCAACAATATGGTTTATGGCAATTGCATAATATACTCAGTATATCCAGCATCTGCAGCAAACCACATTTCTTTTCATCCCATCAAGCAGCAATTACTATCCAGGAGGTGATCTGACGGCTTTTGGATTTCAATAGTCAGAGAATTAAAACAGTTCATACCCGTTTCATACCAGAAGTGAATTTGGATACCCTGATATATCTGAATTATGGACATGGATATTGTATTAATGAATGCTATAAAGACTTTGCAATGTTACTCTGGTCCAAAGGATTATGTGTTACGATGTCTTAAATGAAGAATTAAGCTGACACATTTTCTGGGATGAAGCCAGTTGCAGCAGAGTTTCATTCTGCCTAGAAAAATAGCAGCTGATGGCAATTCCAACTTTGTTGTTTGCATGCTTTCTCAAACTAAATAATGACGCCCTCGGGAAATTGTTAAAAAAAAATCTGTGTATTTCAGGGAAACAAATGCTTTTCTGCATATGTACCACAGTAGTAGTTCCCTAGGTTATGCTCAGTGAAAAAGGAAATTCAAATTAGTAGAAAATTCTGAATGCTAGTAGTTTCAGCTAGTTCAGAGAAGCAGCATTAGAACAGAAGGATAAGGGGTTTGATTGCATGCTTATGCCCTTTTCTCTTGACACTGCATTGAGTATGAGTGACTAAACTAGATTTGGCCAATTACGGTAGTTATTTCCCATTGTGAGCTGTAAAATGAAGATGAACACTAAATGAATACTTGTCATATTATCGTGTCTATCTTTTTCACATAGAAATATTATAACTTACTATAAGAATTACTTGGCAATAATTACCCTGGTTTGCAATTTTTTTCAGAATTCTGTTCCATTGAGTATTAAGAAAAAGGCATTGCTAGACTTGTGTCTCATCCAGAGTAACCCTGTATTAATTATAAAATGTCTGAGTAAGACAGAAAATGCACTGGACTATTGCAATGCTCTCTACATGGGGCTCCCCTTGAGGTGCACCTGGAGGCTCCAGCTAGTTCAGAATGCGGCCGCGCGAGGGATCTTTGGGGCCTCTAGATACTCCCATGTAACACCTCTCCTGCGTGAGCTGCACTGGCTGCCTGTGGCCTTCCGGGTGCGCTTCAAGGTGTTAGTAACAACCTTTAAAGCGCTCCATGGCAGTGGACCTAGGTATTTGCAAGACCGCCTCCCACCAAATACCTCCCTTCGACCAGTCCGCTCCCACAGAGAGGGCCTCCTTAGAGTGCCGTCGGCCAGTCAATGCTGGCTGGCGACCCCCAGGGGGAGAGTCTTCTCTGTGGCAGCTCCTGCCCTCTGGAATGACCTACCCCCCGACCTACGTACAACTGCGGACCTGCGCCTTTTTCACCGAGCCCTGAAAACCCATCTATTCCGTGCGGCCGGCCTGGCGTAGTCTTAATTACGTTTTAGTACAGGTTTTTATATGGGGTATTTTAGAGCAGGCCTTTATTTATTTAATCTGATTTTAGAATAGATATTTATTGTGATTTTTATTATCGCCTGTTCACTGCCCTGAGTCCTGTAAGGGAGATAGGGCGGTATACAAATTTAAATAAACAAACAAACAAACAAACAAACACTGAACAGGATAGCAATGTACTGTACAGAAATATGGGTGAGTATGTATGTACATTTGTGTGTCTGTATATATTTAATAGATACACATCCACAATTGTATTGTGGATTTGGGGGGGCAAGAAACCTTCATGGAGCATTGGAATTATATCACAGATTGGAGCCATGGTGGCACAATGGTTAGAATGCAGTATTGCAGGCTAATTCTGCTGGCTGCTAACAGTTCGAGTCTCTCCAGCTCAACGTTGACTCAGCCTTCCATTCTTCCAAGGTGAGTAAAATGAGGACCCAGATTGTTGGGGGCGATATGCTGACTCTGTATACCACTTAGAGAGGACTGTAAAGCACAGTGAAGCGGTATATAAGTCTAAGTGCTATTACTATTGCTAGTGCTATTTACAGTACACTGAATTCTCCACTTTAAGGTATCTGAATAGTATGAAGTACAATGGCTAAGAATAGGAAGCAAGTTTCTTCACATACTTGGTTTGGTATTGAACAAGCATCCAATTGTTTTTCAAAGAACTGCAATGATACACCTTTTGTGATCTTGTATGTATCAGTTTCAGAGTTCTGATTTTGGATAACGCATATCAAAGGAAGGAAGTATGATTGTAAAATTCATTAAACCTACAGTAGAAGTTGGAAATCTTTCTTTGCATAAGAGAGGCCAGTTGTGAGTTTTCATTAGGAAGATGCTGTCTGGAGCAGGAAGAAAATACTATGAAATAAAATGTTCAGCTTTAATCCATGCATCTGTTTACTGATTTTAATATGTTTTTATACCCTATATCAGGGGTGTCAAACTGCCAGCCCGCGGGCCGGTTTCATCATACCAGAGCCGCGCCCACCCCATTGCCGGCAATGGCAAAAAAGCTCCGGTACGTTGCGCGACGTCACGTGACGTCACGAGTTTGACATGCCTGCCCTATATGCTTTTGGACTATAGTGTTATTCACATGTGTCTGGTGTGCTCTTCAGGGTGATACAGCTGAATTTTGTTTACTATTAAAGTAATGCCTGTTTAAGAACTTTTTAAAAAGATTATTCTAAGTTCAATGATACTTTTTTCTATTATATTATTATTCCATCAGTACTTCCTGTTAATAGTTACTGAACAACTCATCAACAAGTTGCCTCATTTTATATTTCTTAGGAAACCATCTTAACATGTTTTCTTCCTCTTTATAATAGAGATATATTTTACAAAATGTCCTTCTCCTTGTCACAAGGACTTTTTCATACTAAGACAGTTTAAAAGTTTGCCTATTTTTAGACCTTGGCTCTCTCTTCCCTTCCACTCAGTAGATATCTCAGAAAGACACACAACACCTGCTCTAAAGTCACAAGCTATTTTCAGCCTAACCAAGAAAGGATAGGGATCACACTGGACCCTGTCTTTATTATTTACATTTACAAAGCACATACACACCAAATATTTGAAAAGTTGTGTCTACTTAGAAGCAAGCTCCACTGAGATGAAACTGGGCTTATTACCCAAGTAATCAATAGATTATATTAGTAAGCTGGTACCAATTAAAATGGAAGCATTACCAAGACTAGTGTGTGTGTATGTTTAATGGGAGACACACACACACACACACACACACACACAAGCATCCAGCCTTTGTTATTGCTTGTTCTCAAACATAAAAAACCCTGTTTTCTATCAATTCTTTGAACTATCATAGTTTTTCAAAACCTGTTAGAAAACACCTACTGAGCACAATATATTTATAACCAATTCAGAACATTTCCGCTGCAGTAAAAAGACCATTTCAGAAACATAATACAAGACTACTCATACTTTAAGTTAATCAGGATAATGATGATTCAAATATCCTTGTCAATAACCTCATGGTTTTCATATTACATACCAGTGACCTTCTTTGAATTCTACTTTAAATCCCCTTTCTCCTAAAATACCAACTTTGCTTTCTGGTTGAAAATTTCAGCCAGGCTGGTAATCTTTCACACGGACTCCCATGCTTTTTATCTGCCAAGTCTTTAAAGTATAGAAAATGATACTGTATAATAAAAAGATCAGCCCCTAGCCCCCTTTTTCTCCCTGTCACAAACAAATAAAAAGGATTTGGCACACTTACCTAGAGGGCAAAAAAAAGAAATAAAGATGAAGAAAATGATGAGAGAGGCCCCAAAGGAAGACTCTGACTACATAGAAGGAAAGGAGGAGGTGGAGAAGGAGGACTAAATAACAGCCGGCAAATACACACCCAAGTTTGAAAACAATCTTCCAATCCCAAACGCCAAAATGAAGAGAGTGCTCAATTGGGCTTCAGCAGCTGCACAAAATGCAAGAGGAATTTCAGCAGGTGCACCTTATCACACTACACAGAAAAAAAATGTTACTAACTACCCAAAAAGCTTTTTTGCACTTTGAGGATAAGATTTGTCTGTAACTGGCTCCTGTTTTTTTTTCTTTTTCTTTTCCTATAGTACAGCTTATGGAAATATTGAGATTGTGCTCAGACAAGAGGTTTACTTGTGATTAATTTAATCGTGGTTTGTAATTAATTGAATTTTCAGGGTCTACACAGCCTAAGGAACTTCAATTTGGCCACACAGGGTGGAACTGCAGAATCTGCTCAGCTAAAGTGTGGTTGGCTAGTTTATGGTTTAATGTGTTATGGAAACCCAACTGATGGAGGTTATGTGTTAGGACAGGGGTTCCCAACCAGGGGTGCTCGCACCCCCTGGGGGTGCGAGACGATATTCCAGGGAGTGCGAAAACTTGGGTTTTCAAAATTATAGTGTATATGCATAATTCGTTGCCGTTATTTTGAACTTTTGTAAGGGGTGCGAAAATATATCAGAAGTGTTCTAGGCGTGTGGGGTATGGAAAAGGTTGGGGACCACTGCATTAGAAGATAGGCTGTTGTTCATGGGTTTCACCTACTCATGAGACATCCTGAGTAGATCCTCAGAGATCCAAGCAACATGTATATACCTACCCCCTCCTCTGTCACACAAACATACCAAACAATACACATACATGCATCATTAGTCCTTAGGAGTAAAATACACACAGAGAGATGCATGTTACTTTATTATACTATATAAAAAAATACCAACTCCTCCTATGGCCACTGTTGGTGAACAATTGAGGGAATTCCCAAAGTTCTACCCTGCATGTTTCCCTACCTTGTTTCTAGTCCCCATGACCTTCTTCTTTCCCAGATTCCATTAGTGCATTTATTCTTGTAATATTCCGTAACTGCTCAAGGATGGAAGACCGTCTGGAATGAGCATTTTAAATACAGCAATACCTTTCCTTTCCCATTCACCTGATTATTTAAGGTCAATCCTCCATGCTCACTCTAAACAAAAAACAAAAAAACCCAAACACATTTATTTGCATGTTCTCTAAAAGAGGCATGCATAGGGTCTTCTGGTGTTTCATTAGCAGAGTAAGTAGATGTAGTGTGCATGTTGCCAGTACAATAAAAAAGGCTGGAATTGGCTTCTTCATCTCCATTGGGAGAAGAAAGTTAATCTAAAGCACTGTGACATTATTGTGATACCACAATTTAATGGGATTCCCATTTAATGGAGTCTGGATGCAGTGGATAAAATGTGTCTTCAGATCTCATCCACAAATTTTGTCTGGACACTTGATGTAGCTTAAGTCATTTGCCTCCATTTCTATCATAATTACTATTTGACTTTTTATGTCTTTTCCATTACACAAATAATATAAACATGTCAACTATGTAATTATGCCATTTGCCTCCATTTCTATCATAATTACTATTTGACTTTTTATGTCTTTTCCATTACACAGATAATATAAACATGTCAACTATGTAATTATGCAAATATTTATTTCTTAAATTCAGATTTAATAAATTCTTTTCCCCAAAATGGCTCATTAAACTGAAGTGTTATCACTTTAAAAATGCCAAAAAGTGGAGCACAAGTCAAAGAAATGACACCAAACCTCAGAAATGGTTTTCTTGACTAGCTAAAATGTATTGTACCGCGACTTTGTTAGGAAAAAATGACAGCAAATTAGGCTTGAAAAATCATCAGGACCACAACTTTCAGCACAACTTCTACGTTTTTCCCCCCTAGAAAAACTACAGGCACATTGTGGGGATCAACAGAAGAGGACTGTATGTAACTCAGGGTTGAATAGTGGAATCCTTAGTAGTCTCTGTGCTTGGTTGTTTACTTGCAGTTATTTCATTTCCTGACTGGGTAACACCATGATGTTATCTAGCTGGTTAATGACACGTCTGCAAGCAAACAACCAAGTTCAGAGTGTACCAAGGACTCCACCATATGGATCTATGTCACTTTTGTTGGAATGCCCACTTGGAAGCTGGTGCAAAAACTATATACTTAAAGCTAAAGAATAATGGAGGAGGAGGAGGAGGATGGGAGGGGTAAAGAGAAAAGAATATCTAAATTAAATGATGATTATTGTCTTTGCATGGCCAAATCCATTCCTGGTCACACTTGGCTTTTTTCCCCTTTAGTCTCATGTCAGTAGGATAACAGTGGTTAGAATATTAGAGTAGAATCAAGGAGATCCTTTTAAATCTCCTCAGATATGAACTTCCTTGAGTATCTTTAGGCCAGGGGTGGGCAATTATGGCCCCTTTATGACCTGTGGACTTCAACTCCCAGAATTCCTGAGCCAGCATGCTGGCTCAGGAATTTTGGGAGTTGGTCCATAGGTCGTAAAAGGGCCACAGTTGCCCACCCATGCTTTAGGTAAAGACCCTAACTTTCCTCATAGGTTTGTTTTGAAGATAAGGTATCATTTATTTATTTATTTATTTAATTTAATTTATATGCCGCCCTTCTCCCTGCGGGACTCAGGGCGGCGCACAACATATTTAAAACAAAAGCATATATACAATCCCCCCCTTAAAACCGAATTAAACCAGATTTTAGAGTTGTGTCTTCCAAATTCCTAAAAATGAACCCAGTATAAAAACCTCCCTAGGTCAGGTCCGCTTGCTGAAAGAGCCATGTCTTGAGGGCGCGACGGAAGGTAAGGAGATCCGGAATCATCCGAATCTCGGGGGGTAGTTCATTCCAGAGGGTAGGGGCACCCACAGAGAAGGCCCTCCCCCTGGGGGTCGCCAGCCGACACTGCTTGGCCGACGGCACCCTGAGGAGACCCACTCTGTGGGAGCGTACCGGTCTGTGGGAGGGAATCTGCGGCAGAAGGCGGTCTCGGAGGTAACCG
>NW_015387662.1:178598-216140 GCF_001527695.2 Protobothrops mucrosquamatus
GGCTCGATAACTATTTCCCCTAATGTCAGATCATTCTGCCACTGGCCCGAGACAAAAATAAGATCCAGCGTGTGTCCGCCCATGTGGGTGGGGGCCTGAATTAACTGGGTCAAGTCCAAGGCCGTCATGGAAGCCAAGAACTCCTGGGCTGCCGCCGACGTCTCACCCACTGATGGCAGGTTGAAATCCCCCAAGACCAAAAGTCTGGGGGTCCCCACCGCCACCCCGGCTATCACGTCGGCCAGCTCAGGCAGGGCTGTTGATACATAGCAGGGAGCCAGGTATATAATCAACAAGCCCACTTGCACCCCTTTCCCCCACTTCACAAAGAGCCACTCCACGCCGTCTATCTGAGGCACAGTGGTCTCCCTTGGACAAAGGCTCTCCCTTATAATGGCCGCTACCCCCCCGCCCCTACCCCGGGTCCTTGGCTGATGGAATGCCTGAAAACCTGGCGGGCAGATGTCTACTAGTGGAACTCCACCTTCTACGCCCAGCCAGGTCTCAGTAATACCTGCCAGGTCCGCGCCCCCCTCCAGAATAAGTTCCTGTATGAGGGGGGCCTTGTTTACCACGGACCTGGCATTACATAGCATCAGCCGAAGGTCCCGGGCCGGAGGGTCTAAGTCTCCCGGGAACCGAGTGGAGACCTGAGGACCGGAGCGCCCACAAGCTTGTAAATAGCGTGTGCGTTCTCCCCTAACCTGATATGGTCCTCTGCTCCCGCCATATCTGCCTCTCCCACTGACCGTACTAATTCCTCCCTCCTCCTTCAATCCCCCACCCTCTCCCCCCACCCTTTCTCCCTCGCTACCCCCAGACATGGCTGGTCCTGACCTAAGGGGCGCCTCCCCCCTCCCATCCACCCTGGTTCCCCCTAAAAATTTATTAAAACACCCCTGTAAAAACGTTCTCAACTTAAATAATTTGAATAGTTTTTTGTCCGTGACCACTGCATGCCACCTCTCGGGGTTCCACACCCCATCCTCGAGGTGGGCCCCCGAGATGTTCCTGGGCCAGGCCTGCGCGAGGGGTGAATCGCGCAGGGCCAGCAGGGCCGTCTTCGTATACATAGTCCGAACAAGGGAGTCCGTGGCATAGAGGGGGGGGTGATGTTTAATCCCCTTAGGTCTTTCAAAACAAGGCCAAACGGAGACACAAACAGGCCGCAAGATATGATCCACAGGCCCTCTAACCGGGTCCTCTAGGCCGGGGCGGGCCAAGTCCAAATCCAGGCCCAAACCCAGGCCCTCGCCCGGCCAAGGCCGCTGGAAAGGCCGCTGGAAAGGCCGCAGAGATCATCGAAGCTGCTGGGGAGGCTCCAAAACCACCGGAAGGTCTCCAAAAAGGCCTCCAAGCCATTGAAATCAGGACGGCTAAAAAGGCCCTCGGATAGGCCACCAAACAGGCCGCTCGGCCATCGCGACCACCAGAGCTGCCACCACCGAGGAGCCCTCCGAAGGCCCCAGGCCGCCGGGGAGGCTGAAAACCATCATGCATTCTACTACTGCTAAAACAGTAGGGCTGAATTGACAGATACCTAGTCTGCTCAAATAGAAGTTTGTTTCTTCCAAACTTTTCTGCCACGTGTCCCCAGTATTCATGTATACTACCAAATGACTCCATTTACTATAATGTATTGCCTAATTACAGTTAAGTTTAGTGTGCTTTGAAAACACAAGCCCTACTCCAATATGTTAAAGCAGGGGTCTTCAAACTTGGCCCTTTTATGACTTGTGGACTTCAACTCCCAGAATTCCTCAACTAGGCACGCTGACTGAGGAATCCTGGGAGTTGAAGTCCACAAGTCATAAAAGGGCCAAATTTGAAGACTGCTGTGTTAAAGAAACTCATAAGACTGGGTTAACTATAACATCTTTTAGCATTTGAAACAAACTGTGATGATGCCAAAATAATGACATTTATCCCAAACTAAGCTCTAGTCACAATTAGAGTATATTTTCTGCATCAAATACTTGCAGTGTAAGAGAATATTATCAGCCAAAATGAAACTAAATTTAGAACGGGTGAAAGCTGACTTATTTATCACATTTCAAGCACATGCTTTCTCAAAAGAGCTCAGGGTGGCATACATGGGTTGTTGAAATATCTCACAGCAGTCATGTGAGGAAGGGGAAGCTGAAATAGACTGGCTCCATCCTCTTCATGAACTAGTTAGGATTTTGAAAGCAGGTGTCCAAGTATCTGAAGGCAAGTAATAATAAGTACTTACATAAGTCATGCTGTACCATTTTAGAAGAGCAGTTAATGTTAATTTAAAATGAACAAAGTTAATTTTCTTACAGTGAGTGAGTTTCTCTATATCTATGCAAAGAGTATAAAGGGCTGACAGATTAATCATTTATCTTATCACAGAATGAAATCTTGCTTCTTTTAAGTTGTTGCTCTTTTCCATTTCTCTGCCTGAAAACAGTTGAAATTGGTTAGAAAATGATCAGCCTACTGAACTGTATTTTAACTGTATTTCAAATACGACCCAGAAATTCTGCAAACTGTACATCATAATGCTCATTTCCTTCTATGTATCTGAAACCACTTATCTCTGTTTCAGTGGCCCTGTAGGTTGAGGACAGTGCTAGAATATGCTTGCAAATGGTATTTTTTCTTCTCTGTAAATTGTGCCTGGTTAAGTTTAAAAGGACACCAGAGAAATGAATGGAGCATTCCGCTAGATTAATGTCTGCTATTTTAATAGCTATATACTATCTCCTTAAGCACAGCAACATAGAGGCACAACAGTAGAAGGCAGCTAGTGAACGTCTGGAATGTAACTTGACCTCAGTATGACAGAAAATGGCAGACTATGTGGTTGTTGGCCTGATTCAACACAATGTAAACCTAGGCTTCTTTTGTATCCTGCTGGTACTCTGGTTATCTCCAGCTGGATACCAACCAAATTAAACCAAGGCCTCCAATCCTGCAGACAAACTATGATAGTACCTTATATTATTTTTGCAAAATATCTCCATGGGTATTTTTATATTGTATCTCCTAAATTCAGCATCCTGGTTGCATTTTGGTTTACCAAGCTAAGTAGGTCTCTTAATGAAGCCTCTTGATGAGGATGACATGCAGCACATGTCTCCCTTTGGGGGATGAGCAAGGGAGATTTTGGTGAGCATTCATAATCATAAAACAATGGCAGCTTCTGGTATTGCTATGCTGTCTGTTTTTCCATCTGCCCTGTTTACAGTGCTTCTCTTTTTTCCCTTCACAACCTTGGAATCCAGAGTACTTGCAATAAAATTTATTATTAATTTTTTTTAAAAAGCGCAGCAAAAATGTCTAATTTTAAAACTATTTAAAGTCCCTTCTTCCCTAAAAAAAATCCCAAATGTAAAAGGAAATTAGGGTTAAAAGTGCAATTGCAAATCTTTCTGGCCATCAATCCAATTTTAAAACCTGAGAAAAGAGTCATTAAAAATTGCATGACTGCATTTCATGGGTGCATGTCAATGAAACTGCACATCTGAAATTGGATTACGAATAACATTTTTAAAATCCCTACGTGATTATATTAGAAATCAGTTTATAACTACACATCAAAATTGTCCAGAATGCCAGCTACATCTAGTGGTTGCTAGTAGGTTACTGCAAAACTTCCATAGGCATATCAATGGCTTTTAATTCAGTATGCCAGATTGTATCTATTTTATTTGAACTGTGCAGACTTAAAGTAAACTCCAAACCCATTTTGGATTTAGTGTGCCAAAAATTCTAAGTAGTTTAATTATTGTTAAACAATATACATGATGGTTTAAGGACTGTTTGATCATTTATAATGTATGGGAGAAGACTTGACTTTAAAAGCAACAAAATAAGTCCTGAGATGGTTGTCTTGCAGTTTAAACACCAAATGCTGATATTTAGATATCCCAGGTCTCAGCATGATACTTTTAACTGTGGCTTCAAACTCTGTGCAGAAAAGTTGATCATCGTTTCCCGGGATCTGGGTCTAACTTAGAGTCAAACACTGCAAGTATATTTAACAGTTTTCTTAGGCTTGCTGTGCAACTGTCTTCACATATATATATATGTACACATGTATATACATACAAAAATAGTAATATGAAAAAATACATTTTGCTAGATGCTCAAGGCCATGGCATGGCTATTTTGTTTTGCCCTCCCCTCATTCAACTATATATATATAAGATATATTTGCATATTTGTACCCAAATCTCTCTCTCTCTCTGCCACCTCCCCACATCATCATCATCTTCATCTACCTCTAAATATACAAATATATTCATCCAGGTACAAAAACAATTATATTTGGGAACAATGGCAAAACAGTAAGAACAACAACTGAAAAAAAACATTCACCAAGAATTCCTAATAAAATTGATAAAGTCAATTTTAACTAAGCTAGATACATTCTATCTGCTTGAGGAGGATTCTGAGTTCAGATCATTAGAATTTATTGCAGAAACAATATCTGAAATATACTTGAGCATAGAGGTTTCTCGATTTCATGTTTAGATGTTTTTAATAGACCACTCTTTCTTATGTAAGTCCGTATTTTTGATTACAAATTAGCTAGAAAATAAAAACATCTACTGGTTGAAGCCCTCTTGTCAAGGACTCCAGAGCTAATCAATAAAGAAGAAAATCAGATTGGATAAGCTATTGGGTGGAAGAGTTTATGTTTGAGTTGTCTATGGAGATTTTCAATCATCCAGGTTGTGGTTGTCCCAAAAACGTTTTTCTAGACTTTCTTGTTGTTGTTGTTTTTCTTTGAAAATGTTTGACTTCTCATCCAAGGAACTGAACTGAAACTGAGCAGAACTGAAGAAGCTTCTTGCTTGGACGAGGAGTGAAATGTTTTCAAAGAAAAAACTAAGAAAGTCCAGTTGCCTTTTGGAAAAGCATCTTTGAGACTATGTGTTGAGTTGTATTTTGAGGGGGGGAAAAGATAAGCTGTAATCTACTTGGCCTTCACAGCATGGTCAAAATAATAAGATTTTGCAGAGACACGCTATTGAATGTTGACAATGCAGAAGGTTGTCACAGCATTCCTTGGTAAAAGTCATGAGGTACTCTAAGACAGGGCTTTTCAACCTTTTCACCGACTGCCATTTTAGGATATGGCAATATTCGAGTACCACCTAGCAAGGTGTCAAAAACTTGATGACCAAAAAAAAAGCTGTTCAAACTTGCAATTGCACTGAAATGACTTATGACCATTTTTCACACTTATGACCATTGCAGAATGCCCAGGGTCATGCGATTTATATTTGGATGCTTGGCAACTGATTCATATTTATGATGGTCACAGTGTCCCAGGGTCATGTGATCTCCTTCTGCAACCTTTTGACAAGCAAATCAATGGCAGGGGCTGCTGGTGGCCAAGTGCTAAGGCGGGAGTTCCTTCCCTCCCTCCCTCCTTCCCTGCTTCCCTCTTTCTCATTCCCATCTCCTTCTGAAGGAAGAATTTGAACCCCCCCATATTTTCCCTCTTCCATATATTCATCAAACAAGGAAAAGCCTCCAGAGACAGAAAAGACAAGCGGCTGAGGGAACTAGCTGAAAAAGGCACATTCCCCTTTAAGAATTAGCTACTGGCTAGAAAGGAAAGTTAAGGAGCCGGCAGCCAGCTTTTAAGGAAGAAAAAAAAGATATAGTAAGTACTGCCTGCTGGCTAAGGTAGCCTCCCCAAATGGCTCCATTCATAAGTAAAGGAATGCTACAGGCAAAATCCATTCAGGAGAAAAATACTTCAAAATCCCTTGCAGCAAAACTTACAGCTAACAATAGCAGAGCAGTAGAAGCTAACACAAGACATCAGCCATCAGCCAAATAGAAATTGCCAAACACTCCTTAAGAACACAAAGCCCACATTGCACAAATCCCAGAACCTAAGTCACAAAAGCACATAAGAATCCTTCCACTCTCCATCTCCCTCCCTCCCTCCATGCCTCACCTCCAGCCAATGCTACCTCGGGCCTTTGCCTTGCCCCAGCCACTCTGCAGCTCTGGAGGATTCTCTCACAGTAAGTCCTGCATTGCGCTGGCTCGTTCTCTCCCCCACTACACTTGGCTGGACAGGGCTATGTACCACCTGCCACGTGCTAATGTACCACAGGTGGTACGTGTACCACCGGTTGAAAAGCCCTGCTCTAAGAATCGGTGTCTTGAATCCATACTGTTGCATCTTGGCCATATTAACATGTTTCTAATCTATTTGCTTCTTTGTGTTTGAGTTGATTGTTTAGGTGTGTATGTCTGTTGTATTGGCAAGGGAGGGAGGGGAGCGGAATCTTGAAAAACTTTATTTCTCCACATTCCAGATGTTACCACAGGATCAAAAAGCAAGTGATATTGAACTAAGTGGCGGTAAAAAGACAGAGATCATCAGCAGATTCTGTGCACCTAGCAGTGTCTGTATTTGCAGATGTTTTGCTTTCTATCATGGGTGAATGGCTGCCATTCATACCTGCAGGAAAAAGGAAAGAGCAGTACTTGACTACAATGCTGCCATCAGGTCAAACAACCCTGACACTGTGTTGCCTAGCAGGGACCTTGTGATGGAATGAAATGTGTCTGGAATACCTGCTGAGAGTGTTGGCAGGGAGATAGCATGCAAAGAGAGTGGAATAAAGCCCACGGCTGAATTTGTGGCCACATTAGAGCTCCTTACCAGAATAGCCTTCTTTTGTTTCATTAACCAGTGAGCTCTTTAGAACTGGGTCAGGGGAAAAAAAATAGCAGTATTTGCTGACACGTAAAGAAATAGCTGCACAATACCGGCAGACAGCGACCACCTTTAGGCCTTTTTTTTTTAAATGCCATTTTTTTTTAGCACAAGAAAAGCACAGCCATTCCTTGTTTCAGGTGATCCACTGCAGCCCTCTCTCTCTCTCTCTCTCTCTCTCTCTCTCTCTCTCTCTCTCTCTCTCTCTCTCTCTCTCTCTCTCTCTCTCTGGGGGGGGGGCTGAAGCTCTTGCAGGTGCCACACCTTCTTTTTCCAAGGCACTTCTTTGCAATGGAAAAATCACTTTTTCCTCAGGCTACATAAGGAAACTGAGAATGTGTCATTTAACTTTCATGTCACATAGCAGGCCATTTTTAAAGCTCAATATTTTTAAAAAAAGAAGGATATGTCTTCAGCAGTGGCCTATTGCTACGGTTTCATGATGATAGACAGACTGATAAATAGATATAGATGATAATGATAGATGATAGATATGATAGATGATAAAGATGATGAGAGAGACAGAGAGACACACACAAAGAGAGAGAGACACACAGAGAAGATTTTCTATCTGGGAGGTGGCAGATGAAATACAAATTTGTGATGCCCTCCCAAGTCAAAATCACCAGTCAGCAATTCTGGCTCTGAGGGAGAAAGTGACTTTTTTGGAGACCACAGTATGTGAAAGAGGCTCCCTTGCATAGCTAAGGAAATTATGGAAAATTCCTGTCGATAAAAAAGGGGAAAAAATGGGATTACCTTCCTTTTTGCTGTTCTTGTCAGGAAGAGGGAGAGGTGACAAGGATTGACCGAGGGTAGTTTTGCCAGATCCAAAGACAGAGTGAAAACAGAAGGGTCAAACTCCAGCTATCCTCAGACAGAAGGAAGGATCAGGAAAAGCATCTGATGGTTCCAGACTTGGATGGGAAGGAAAAACAGAGCAAACGACTCTTGCTTGCTCTCTTTGACATATTAATTGCAACTAACTATTTCTGTATATACATAATATGATGCGATGGGCAGCCATATAAATATAAATAAATGTAAATGTAAACATAAAATTTGTTTTCATCCTCATGGTTTCCAAATATAGTTCCAATATAAGCATTTTTTTTCACTCAACCACAGGTTTTTCACTTCATTCAATCNCAGACAGCTACCACCTTTAGGCCTTTTTTTTTTAAATGCCATTTTTTTTAGCAAGAAAAGAACAGAGCCTCCCTTTGTTTGGGGATCCCCACCGGAGTTTTCTCTCTCTCTCTCTCTCTCTCTCTCTCTCTCTCTCTCTCTCTCTCTCTCTCTCTCTCTCTCTGGGGGGGGGGGGGCTGAAGCTCTTGCAGGTGCCACACCTTCTTTTTCCAAGGCACTTCTTTGCAATGGAAAAATCACTTTTTCCTCAGGCTACATAAGGAAACTGAGAGTGTGTCATTTAACTTTCATGTCACATAGCAGGCCATTTTTAAAGCTCAATATTTTTTTAAAAAGAAGGATATGTGTTCAGCAGTGCCCTATTGATATGGTTTCATGATGATAGACAGACTGATAAATAGATATAGATGATAATGATAGATGATAGATATGATAGATGATAAAGATGATGAGAGAGACAGAGAGACACACACAAAGAGAGAGAGAGACACAGAGAAGATTTTCTATCTGGGAGGTGGCAGATGAAATACAAATTTGTGATGCCCTCCCAAGTCAAAATCACCAGTCAGCAATTCTGGCTCTGAGGGATAAAATGGCTTTTTTGAAGACCACAGAATGTGAAAGAGGCTCCCTTGCATAGCTAAGGAAAGTATGGAAAATTCCTGTCGATAAAAAAGGAAAAAAAATGGGATTACCTTCCTTTTTGCTGTTCTTGTCAGGAAGAGGGAGAGGTGACAAGGATTGACCGAGGGTAGTTTTGCCAGATCCAAAGACAGAGTGAAAACAGAAGGGTCAAACTCCAGCTATCCTCAGACAGAAGGAAGGATCAGGAAAAGCATCTGATGGTTCCAGACTTGGATGGGAAGGAAAAATAGACCAAACGATTCTTGCTTGCTCTCTTTGACATATTAATTGCAACTAACTATTTCTGTATATACATAATATGATGCGATGGGCAGCCATATAAATATAAATAAATGTAAATGTAAACATAAAATTTGTTTTCATCCTCATGGTTTCCAAATATAGTTCCAATATAAGCATTTTTTTTCACTCAACCACAGGTTTTTCACTTCATTCAATCAAACATCCTCTTTAATTCTAGTTAAATCCACACACTTTTGTGATACCGTGTAACACATTGAAGCAGCTTATATATCTCCTATCCTTAAGTCCACTTTACCTTTGTTCTGTTGAGAAATGTATCCCCTAATACTTTTTGACACAGGACTTAAACTCTCCGCAGTTGTTCCATTTTCACTCTGTTTTCTTTCACTTCTATCTTTTCCTTCTCTATAATCTTCCCCAAGAATATTACTAAATAATGTTCATCATGGATTCAGAACTTCTCATTTTTATATCCTTTACAAAATCTATTGGAAACAAAGGTATTTTTAGCAGATAGTCCACAGACACCATTCTCTTCCTTCTTGAGGGAAGACCCATCCTCTGGATTTGTTAAAGTGTTATCATGAGCAAAAACATTTTAAAGCTGACACCTGTCACTTATTAAGGAATAAGATTCTGTAAAAGCAGTTCTCAAGTAGGCATCACAATGGAGATTCTTTCTTGAAAAAAATTAATGCAGTGTTTACAAATAGTGAATTCAGCTAGATATGACAATCAATATCATACTTCTTTTCCACCAGGATGTTATATTGCCCTTCAAAGCCTCCCTCCTCCCCTGGGCCAATTGGTTAAGGCCAATTGATGCCCTGAGCACAGTCCAACAATGGTCCTTCCATAGCTTAATTGACAATACATGAAGACTCAATTACTGCTAAAGATGAAATAACAGATTAAAATTTTAGTTATCTTCCAGGCTATCTCTCAAGCTGGACTCCACTACTAAATTGAATATTGGGTGGTGGGTTTTTTGGGGAAAAATTGTTTAATTTAAAATAACAGCAAGCATATTGTTTACTTATATGTAGGGTCATAAAAAGATGCAAATCTTCAATGTTTAATAAAACCGTTATGAAGGAAAATGCAAATAGAAACGTTTATTGGAAACTAAGGTCAACTGCGGCAATGAAAGAGTTAAAGGCACGATAGCTGGAGAAAAGATCTCAATGGGGCTTCCCTACCCTTGGCGCCCTAAGCATGTGCTTATTTTGCTTAATGGTTAATAGGGGCAGCCCTCTCTGCAACTTACTATAACCCACCTGCATATAAACCCTTTCCCAAGAATATGTGAAGGAGGGGAGGGAAAGGCTGAATTCTTTTCTCTTCGGTCTGCATTCCACAAGATGGCACCAGCATCTAATACATTCACCCACAAGGAGTGTTTACCTTTCAGAGCTGGCCACCCATAACAGATTAGGGGATTAAATATTTGTCTCTAAAAGACCTGGCCTTTCCTGCCCGCATCAATTTATGCGCCGGAGCGGGCTATTGCCAATACAAAAGACATTCAGACTATAAAGTGCACAATAGATGTCAACTTATTCTTAGTCTGTGTCTCTTGAGCACCTCATAAACAGCTGCGAGGAGCCGTTCTAACCAGATCACTCACTGCCATGTGATGTCTTTCTCAGCCCTGGGGAAAAAAAAATGGCCTCTGCCTGTTGTTTTTCCTCCAACCGCAAGAGAGTGACGTTGTTTTATTAATCAGCATTTATTTTCCTAACAAGTGTCTTTTGTGTGGCTTCTGCGCAGGGAGGCTTATCACTGATCTCCATTGCAAATAAAGCAGTGTGTCTATTTATGGTCATGGCTTAAAGAGCAGCGTAGCTCATGTACCATATTAGAACTTTTTGAAAAAGAGCCAAAATACAGGGGTCAGGTTTCCTGCACTACAAGCAACTTAAGAATGCAATAACAGCACCCTCTTCCCAGCCTGGTTTGCAAAATAACCTGGCAATTGCTAGTAAACTAGTCACCGCTCATATTATCAGATTAACTTGGGCGAGCTAACGTTTTAGAATACACTTATGGCAAGCAGTAGGGATGCAGTATGTCAGATCAGGTGTTTCCCCCCCCCTCCAAAAAGTTGGGACATTTGAGATTGCCAGTTTGATTGTGTTCCAATTTCATTCAAACTAAGTGAGTGGGTCATAGAGGATTTCAGAATGTTGATTAGCAATTTTATGCAGAATAGAGTTAATGATTGATTTCGCAGTGACTGAGGACTGTAATGAACAGGAATATCTGGGGATGTATTTCATGTTTTTCTAGGACAGAACCATTGCTTTGGATAATGGGACATGTCCAAACACTTGTGGTTTGGAAGTGAGGGAGACATGGTGCGCTCTGGATAAATTAATATAAACCCAATAAAGCTATGATTAACGAAGCTGATGTATTTCTCTCTTCGTAGCATCTGCCATTGATTGGAACGTTTTGTGCAATTTTAATGAAAAAAAGGGGCTTTTGGTGCCCAAAATATACTTATTTTGTTCCTATTTATGGAACAACTAAAATGGAAATATTTTACTTTGCAAAAAAAGTGACTACTATATTCAAGAATTTTAAAGCACTTTGTACAACATGTACCTAATGCCACCCCAAAGCTGATTATTTCGTAAGTACTATTCAGCTAGTTAGAAAGCTAGCTGAATCCCAACATTATTTAATAAATTAGCTAGGTAATTATAGATCTGCAGTTTCTTGGACATCTTCAGGTATGCAGTTTTCCTGACCAAATCAGCCAAAATCCAAATCTGACCTCTATAAAGGTTTAGCTACTGCTGCAGATTACTGATATCATCTTAAAATAAATTGCTGCAAGATTTCAATGCTTCTAATTTTGCTGTGTATGTTACATAATATGCTGTACACAAACGTAACAAATCTTAACATAATAGTAATGCAGTTAGCAGCAAATGCAAAGCCAACTACATGTGACTCAAAATATTGCTTTCTTGTTCAATTGTCCTTGACACCGTATTCCTTGTTTTGTTGATATACAATAGAAATGTTTTGAAATGATTCTAGTATTAAGATCAAAGCATATCAGGCATGAAAATGCTGTCACATGCAGTTCCCTGTCTCAAAGCTTACTGCTAGTCATCCATCATCCAAGAGCAATTTATCCCATTCTAATAGGTATCAAGCAGCATTTCTGTGACATTACACAAAACATTGTTCTGGATAACACAAACAAGCCCAGGGTCCATATTATAGGAATAAGACAGATAAAGCCTGATGAAAAATTCTGCTTTTGGGGAATCCACTAAATACAGTTAAATTCAAGGAAGCAGTTTTAGATGTTTCACCAGATAACATACCCCAGCTTGATACAAACTCTAATGTACACATAATTCAGTGAAATTTAATATAGCAATTGATATACTGTCAGGCTGCCTTATATTCTGGTTAGAAATATTAGAGAATGATAATTGACACTTGGGCTTTGAACTGGTTGAGTATAAGAGAGAGATCTGTAAATGCCTGCCCCAAATCTAAAAACTTAAAAAATAATTTTGAAAGTGAGATATCAGGTCAGCGTTTAATTGCTGTAGCCTTGTTAAACATAATGTTAAACACCTGATCTTGTACTGATCAAAGCAAGAAGGGAACACCTTTCTTTTCCCACCAAGAGAAAGTGAAATAAAATATATTGATTTAAATATTTTACTATCTCCATGTGAAAATACAGAAATTATTCTTCTAGTACCTGCGTCCAAGTTTTAAACCATAATACAATTCAATTGTTTAAGAAAACATTTCCTACCAATATGTGTTCTACTTTTCATCCCTCTATAATGAAAACTTACGATTTTAGTGCAATGTAGGTTTTTCAAACAAAAAAATGGCTAAGAGCACTTTTATCTTGATGCAAGAAAGATGGAACAAAAACTTCTACATGCTTATTTTATGAAGCCCTTTCACACAGTAAGAAATACATGTGCATGAAGAACAAAGTGTTATTGAGAGTACTTGTGAGAGTATTTATAAAATTAAAGTTTAATAGATAAATAGAATAAATACTTTATGCATCATAATTCTGGACAACTACATTTATAGTAAGTAAGTTGGCAAATCACAAGTTGTTGCCTCTTGGCAAATTCCACTTTTGATAAAATCACACAGGCATGTTACAATGTTACTTATGAGACTGTGATTTCATAATTAGATTTAAATCCTTTTACCTTCTGCACTGATCATGACATATAGCACACAATGGTGTCAAGTAAATACTCCTTCAGAATGTTCACACAACCCAACAGCTCAACAAGTTAAAAAGGGTCATATGTACTAAATATTTGGAGGGGGGCAATTGGAAGGGGTGGGAAAGAAAAATAAGTTTAGGAAAAATAAGTGGGAACTATACCTAGGAAAAAGTTAAAGCATTTAACTTTTTTGTGGACACTGGCAACTTAAAAATAAAATAAATTAACAAGTATGTTCTCAGGAAAAAAAATTGTACAAAAATACTGTCAAATTTCCTAAAAAGCTTTCAACACAGTAGTTCTTTCCCCCTATGTATTGAATAAACCATGTAAGCACATTACCAAAATAAAAGGATGTTGAAATTAGAACCAGAATAAAAGCCAGCAAAGTCCCCTCCCACCGACCCCACCGCCATTCCATTCACACTTTTTATCTGTACAGATGGGGGAGAGGAACAGTCAGCAGAGTTTAAGTAACAGTTATTTTTCCTGAAGAAGGAAGGATGGGCCCACACATTTGCTAAGCTTCCAGTTTAGCAGACTAAAAATTAGCATCACTCCAATGCATAGTTCAAAACAAAGGAAGAGGGCAGTATTTGCGCAGGAATCTATCCTGAAGTTCTCGTGCAATCAACTAATGCATTTTTTTTTTTAAAAAAATCTTTTTAAACTCAAGAATCTGAATGCAGTTCTACTCATTTGAAATCATAACTCACAGAATATCCACAAGATTATTTTTTGCCCATGTTTGCATCTAGCCACTGAAAGACCTGCCAGGTTAGCAGGGAAGAAATTAGGCAGAGGAGAGAGAGAGAAAGAGAGACACTGAGGATATGATAGGTTCAGTTAAAAATTATTACAGGTCAGGGGGACAAAAATGGGTGGCCAAGCTTAAAAAATAAAGAAGTGGTGGTAGCAAACAGAAAATAAGAAAAATTATACAAGTTTATAGTTTACTCTGCTTCCCAGGTGTTCAAGCTCCTACAAGCCTTTGAAATACTGTTTCTAGAGGGAATGTTTTTTCATTCATACACATGGAAAAAAAAAGTCCTTTGTTTTACACGAAAGTCAGCAGCTCACTCTGCTAGACTGCTGTTTGCAAACGAAGTCTGTCATGAAATCAAACTCGTTCTGTCCCAGCCAAAGCTCGGGAAGCTCCTTGATGCGATCCAAACCCATTTCTACGACTAAGGACATCAGGACCTCCTCATCAATGAAGTCAGTGTCAATGACATTGGGAGGCAGCATTGCTGCAGGGACGTGGGGCACGGAAGCTGGCACACCGCTGCTGCCCCCGCCCCCCCCACTGTTGCTGTGCTTTGGGTTGCAGTCCCGAAAATGCTGGGTTGCTCCGTTGAGCTGATGGTTGGCAGGAAGTAAATCCGGCATGTAGTGGTTGTGAGGGTAAGGATGGTGACTGAAGTACTGGTTGTTCAGCTTCTGCAACTGCATGCTGGCCGTTAAGGGCCCGCCTTGAGGGGCCACCGTCGGTGCCATGAACTGGGTGTTATTAAACCTCGCGGTCGGCGGCATGCTGCCAGGAGGGTGTCCCCCGTTCACGTTCCCTGGCCCCATGGCGTGCCTGATGCCACTGTTTGTGTTCATATTTCCTCCTCCGTAATGGAGATGGTCGCTCATCAAGGCACTGAAGGCGTGCGGCGGCGGCTGCTGCTGCTGCTGCTGGTGGTGGTGGGTTGGAAAGGGTCCCATTCCCATGCGATGGGCCGGGTGGTGGTGAAGCCCACTGGTTCCATCAGGGAAGCGTCCGTGGTTCATGGCCATCATGTGCTCTGCCATTTCCAGCCTTCGGAAAGTTAATATTGACAGAGAAAGGGATCAACATTTGTACTGCCTGCCTGCGCCCCCCCCAATCGCCCCCGAAGCTTGGGTGCCCTCTCTCTTCTCCCCCCCCCAGGAAGTCGCCTCTCTGGGTCTCCACCCTTCCCACCCCCCTCTAGCCCAGTCGGTCCTTTTCTCTTTCCAGAGAGATTCTTCCCAATTCGCCAGCACTGGCAAGCGGGGAAGGCGCCTTGGGCACCATCGCCGGCTGGCAGCCACCCTCCCCTCTGCCACCACTCGCGCACACCTAGGCGCTTCCCCGACTCCTTTTTTTCCGCGCACCCCCCCAGCTCTCGTTCCCTTTCTTAGTCCTCCAGCTTTCGAATCGGCAACGCTCGTCCACGGAGAGAATGCTAACAACAAACAATCCACGCGTGTTTTGTTGCGGGAAGAGCCTTACATAAGAACTACAGATGGGGAGAGCGCTGTCCGACCTTCCCGCTCTCCTTGTCAGCAACTTTGGGAATTAAAGTCTGCCAAGGACCGCTTGCGATCTAAGAACAAGTGGATTACCGGCTCCCGCGGAAGCCTCTTCCCTCTCTCTCCTCTCCTCCCCCCCCCCTCCACCAGCCGCTTCGGGCATGCCTTCCCGTGCCTCCAGTCCTCGTCCCGGAGCTTCGGGCAGGGAGCGCGAGAAAAGCCCACCGCTCACCTCGCGCTCGCCCGCTCGCTCTCTTCCTTCGCTCCCAACGCGCTGCTGGACCCAGTCAGTAGAAATCGCCCAGCATAGAGAAGGCGACGGTCCGCTTCCTCCTCTGTGTGCTTGACCGGGTGGAAGGTGGCGGTGGCGGTGAATTCTTCTGGCTGCTGCTGCTGCTGCTGGGCATACAGACTCGAAGCCGCGGCTTCCCCTTCTCGGCGAGTGTCTCATCAGCCCTTGCCAACAATGAGCTGTGTTCCTTACCCTGCTTTGGCCACAGCTAATATAGGATTTCAAAAGGGAGGAGCGAAAGGCTTCGCAGGCAAAACCAGAAGTAAAACCTGGAGCAAAGCAAGGAAAACAAGCCAGGCGGAACTGGAAGGAATCCAAAGGCCCCCCCCCCCCACGTTGTTCTCGCGGGCTCCGGGCCACGTGGGCCATCGGCGATGCCCTGGGATCCGGGCTTGCAAGCGCTGACGCGGGTTGGCCCGGCTGGAGGATCGGGCGCCGACCGAGAAATGCGTGGATCAAGAAAAGCCGGACTGCGTCGAAAGCCCGTCAGCCGGCAAACGGCCCCTTTGGCTTCTAATTGAGCCATCATTCCGATCACTCGCTTATCGCTCACACCGTTAGGCGCTATTGCTGCTTGCCTTCCCCTCCCCCCCCCCCTCGGGATACTCAACACTGGGCGTTTATTTATTGTCCCCTCTTGCCGCGCCTCCTCCTTTCTCCAGGCTTGGCGAGGCCCCTTCGAAGCTCCAGGGTGCCATGAGAGGAGCCCAAAGGCCGCGTCCCCGGTGCCTCCTGCACGAAGACACTCACCACCACCCCCCCCAGCTTCGATCCAGACCAGTGTTTCTCAACCTTGACAATTTTAAGGCATGTGGACTTCAACTCCCAGAATTCCACAGCCAGCAATGCTGGCTGTGGAATTCTGGGAGTTGAAGTCCACATGCCTTAAAATGGTCAAGGTTGAGAAACACTGATCCAGACCCTTTGGCGGTTCGACTGTAGCCTTGGCTTTGGAGGCGCGTTTCCCGCCGGGGCGCGCAGGATCCGATCCGCGCTTTCGAAGTGGCACGCGCGGCTTTGCCGCCGTGGACGTTTTGCAGTTTTTAACCTCTCCTGGTGGCTTTGGCATTCGCACGCAGGCGTCTCTGCTCTGCAAACAAATGCCGCGGTCGCCGGACAGGGGTCCCTGCTTGCCTGCCTGCCTGCTTCCCGCTTCCCCGCCGTTCCCTGCCATTCCTTTTCATAAACCCGTCGGCATAATCCACTTGCCTCAGCTCGGGGGTTGGTGGGAAGATAGAGTGGGGTAAGAAAGGCGGGCCTGACCCCAGGTTTAAGCCAGCTCCTTGCTACTACAGTCAGCAAGTAGCTCCTACGGCAAGTTGATATTGCTGGGAAAGCAAGGCAAGGCAATGGTTGCTCTGCAAATAAAGCGGCTCCCTTCCTTCATCTGCGCGCCCTTTTGGAGGCGTACTAACAGTCAGTAAAAACAGCCGAGGAGCACCGAGATAATAAAGCTGCCCGTCCCCGAGGTGTTACTTCGCAGGAAGGCAGGGTGGTGTAAGAGCTCTTAAGACCAGCCATACGGAACTTTTCGTAGGGATTCCTGACCGACTGGAGCGCCTAGTGATATACCCGATTCTCCTGCTTGAGTATCAACTCCCATCATTCTAAACAGATCTGAGGATTATGGAATTTGGAATTCATTGCATCTCCGGGATTAGGGAAGACGAGCATTGCTACGGTTCCCAGATGGATGGGGTAGCTACAGTATGGCTCTTTCTTCATCAGTAATTAGGGAAAACAACAGCGAGGGCTCGGATCAGATGGTCGCAGAATTGAGCACTGGAAGGCCAACGGTGGAGGTCATCTAGTCCAACCTCTTGCTTAATGCAGGATCTATAAAGTATAAGAGGTAACTGCTGCTGTCTTCTCCAATCTGGTAGTTACAGATATATTGAAGGACAGCTGCTATTGTCAATATTTATATAATAAGTACAATTTCAGAATGCACAACCATTCTCGTAATAGATCTGCAAACACTCCGCTTGGATTTATTTATTTATTCATTCATTCAATTTATATGGCCGCTGGTTTCAAAACAAATGATTCTGAACAGCTAACAGCAATTTAAAAAAGCAAAGAAAAAAAGAAGAGAACAAAAGTACGAAATAGACAATCAGCATCGCAAGGATTTTTTTGTTTTTTTTTAAAGAAATCAGTATGGGCACAATACAAATATTTCAACAAAATTAATTCACAGGGTCCAACACATGCTCTGATTACCTTGTCTGACAAGAGTGAGCAGAATTTCCTGATTCAGGAAAGGGCACAGTTGCAAACGCTCTTCTGGTTACTGACATTGAACAGGAATTGTGAGTTGTTGAGGACCTCAAAATTGTGCAACCTTACATAGAACAGGAAATGGAAATTCTCCAGAATTGGGCAGTCTTGGTAAGGTAGAGTTGAAACCTATTCAGTTCTATTCAACTCCCCACAATCTCCAGAGACCGAGATGGAACCTTCACTGAATCTCTTGGATGGCCTCAGATGTAATAATCTCCCCAGGAGAGCCCAGGTTACCTTGAACAGAACATCTGGATGACTATCAGCTGATATAATAAGTATGGAGAAACACTGCCAGTTTTAGCACTGTTAGGTAGGTCTTAATAGTGGCTTTGGCTTGTATTTGCTTGGGTTCACTCTTCCTTGTCCTTCTTTGTTGTCCTTCAGTGGCACCCATGAATAAGATAAGGCAAGATAAGATAAGCTTTATTGTCATTTTTTTTACTGTGGGCACAACAGCACACATCAAAAATGAAATTTAGTTGCCCGCTCTCCAAGTGACATACACACCTAAACGTACTATGTACAACATATGTATAGACCCATACCCCTACATATACATAACAAATAAATATTAAACACTGTCCATCTTGAATATATAACAGAAGGAGGAAGCTTGAGGGTTCGCAAGTTTAATGCTGTATGGAATGAAACTATGGCTGAATCTGGATGTTCTGCTTCGGATACCACGAAGCCTCCTCCCAGAAGGTAACAAGGAAAACAGGTTGTGAAGAGGATGTGTAGTGTCCCAGATAATCTTACGGACCCTGCTCAAGCAGCGCTTCTGTGCTATGTCCTGAATGGGAGGGAGGGAACTGCCAATGATCTTTTCAGCATCTCTTCAACCATTTTATTTCCCTCAGTTCCTCGGTTAACTAAGGGGAATTTTGAAATTTATGGAAGAGAGAGGGTGCATAATTGAATGCCAATCCATAGCCTCCATATACTTTGCATTCCAAGCAGCTATCAAGGGACCACCTCAAGCTTCTTTAGAACCTTACTGGATGCACTTGAGTAGGTCTAGTCTCCCTGCAGCAGGGAGAGGCAGGGAGAGCACCAGAGAACTCACTCAGAGTAACAGAGAGAGAGATACCAGATCATGACTGAGAAATGATAGCAGTCACCCTAACTTCAGATCACCTTGCAATTGCTCCTGTAGGAAAAGTAGATCTAACGTATGACCACTGTCATATGTCGGGCCTTGATGACCTGGGTTAGGTCCATGGCTGTCATTGTGGTCATGAAATTCTATTTCTAATACTTTCCCCCCTTTTTTAGATTCTTCTTTTTTTTAGTTTATATAGTATAAAATACAAAAATAGAAAAACAAATAATAGGAAAAATAGGGGAGGGAAAAGAGAAGGGAAGAACGTAGAAAAGGGAAAAAGAAAGAAAAGGTGTTGACTTGCAACTCCCTTTGGTGCAGTAAAATAAGATAGTAACATGAAACCTCAACTTTTTACTTTTAGATAATAGTATAAACTAGCCATTTCTATTATCAACAAATCTATCCAATCAGTAAAACCCAAAATCAAAGTTTTATTTTTTTCCATCTCAAGCACAAAGTCCAGAAGTGGTTTCCAAGTAGAAACAAAAATAAATGTGTTCTTTTCTTTTATCAAAGCAGTCAATTTAGCCATCTCTGCTAACTCCATCAACTTTTGCAGCCATTCGTCCATTGTGGGGATCAAAGTGTCCTGCCGTTTTTGTGTATAAAGTGATCTTGCTGCCATCAACATATATAACATCAAAGTTCCAATTTTTACCCCCAAGCCTTTTTCTATTAAACCCAAAAGGAAAGTTTCTGGTTTTATATTTATATTCACTTTAAGAATCTTCTGTATTAAAATATGAATCCTACTCCAATATTTCTTTGCTTTGTCACATGTCCACCACAAATGATAAAAAAATCTTTTCTTTACATTTGGATTTCCAACATTCATTTGAACTACCTTTATACAGTGATCATGAAATCCTGAGCCACCTTGGAGACCCCCCACTCCAAGGGTAGGTTGAAATCCCCAAGGACCATGAGCTTGGAAAACTCCATCACTAACCTGGTCAAAGAGTCCCAAAGCTCAGCCAGTGAGGTTGTTATGCAGTAGAAAGGATGGTACAATACCAACAGTCCCAGCTGATCCCAACAGCTCAATCTAACAAACAGAGACTTGCATCAGCTATTTATGCAGCAGCATCTCTGAATGCCACCAGAATATCTCGGATGACATATCTTGAATTTCCATGATTTTGTTTATATGGTCAAATATCACTAAGAGGTGCAGTGGGATCTGGGATCTTGGGGATCTTGTGCTGCCTGCAAAGTTGCCATTTTTCTGACTAGCCTTGCTACTCTAGGTTACAGGGAGTACTGAGTTAAGAAGAGACAGGGGAAGAGCATGGTTAAAATGTGCTGGTTTAAGAATGGAGCTTCAAATAGAGTTAGAAAAACAAGACAACATTTTTTTCTATTGGAGGAATTTACAATAAAATGAGATAAAGTTGGTGAGGAGAATTATTGGTGAGCGTGAAAAGATGCCAAATATTTATTTAGTATATTTTACTGCCATAAAGGAGTTTATGCTAACCTTCAGGTAACTAAGGCCAGTTCCTCATAATAGTTTATAGTATCTTGTAATGTTGTTCAACCAGTGAGGACAATTAACAGTGAGGACAATTAACCAATGGAACAGCTTGCTTCCAGAAATCGTAGGCACTCCATCACCGGAGATTTTAAAGAAGCGGCTAGACAGCCACTTGTCTGAGATGGTATAAGTTCTCCTGCTTAAGCGGGGGGCTGGACTAGAAGACCTTCAAGGTCCCTTCCAGCTTCCTATTCTATTCTATTCTATTCTATTCTATTCTATTCTATTCTATTCTATTCTATTCTATTCTATTCTATTCTAAACCATTGCTGCATTAAAGTGATGAAAGCAGACTTTATATTACCACAGCGAATGATGGTTGGTGATGCCAGAAGACACAATTAGTAGCGAGGAAATGGCCTACATTTATTTACTTACTACCGGCCTCTATTATTTTTACAAATAAAGTGCGAGCATACCCAACATACCTTCCTCATCCTATTTTCCCCATAACAAGTCTGTGGAGTTGGGCTGAGAGAAAGTGACTGGCCCAAGGTCATCCAGCTGGCTTTCATAGCTAAGGCAGGACTTGAACTTACAGTCTTTTGCTTTGTAGTTTGGTGTTTTAACCGCTAGACCAGTGGTTCTCAACCTTTTTAATGCCGCAACCCCCAACCAGTCGTAAGTCGAGGACTAAACCGGTCGTAAGTCGAGGACTAAACCGGTCATAAGTCGAGGACTACCCAACCGGTCGTAAGTCGAGGACTTTCCCTGCCCGGGAGCGCCGCGCATGCGTGGTTCTACCCCCTGTGCCAGCCGAGGCGTAGCTGGCAAGCGGCAGAGACGGAGCAGGCCGACCACCAGCTGGCCCAGCTCAAGGGAGGTAAGGCACCCGCCGGAAAAGGGGAAAAAAATGGCGGACAGCCTTGCTTGGCGACCCCCGTAGGTTGAGAACCGCTGCGCTAGATCAAGCTGGCTGTCATATTGTAAATGGACTTATAGTATAGATACACACATTACCTAGTGTAGCTTAAAACTTCATGACTTATGGCAAATGTTTCTACACTTTTTTGATGTATGGCTCCACATGGATTGATCCCAATTGTAATTTGTTTTGGTCATGATGACAATTATCTGGAAGAAAGACTATGTCTTTCTTGTTACTGACAGATCAGTACTTCATTAGATTTAGTTATGATGCCTAATCTACTTTGTACAAGGGCAATTCGTAAATAAAGCTCCGTTTGAGCATGTACGAGAAATAGGTGGGGATAGCAATGCCCGTCCTATGGCGCCATGTGCAGTCGTTCAGTAGGCAGTGAGGAGTGGAAGGAGAAGGTTGTGTTGCAGTTGATTCGTCCACTAGATCAATTGAAAATGAACCGTCATAGAAAATCCCGCCAAACGTGAAGTGCGTTTAGTAATACGATTCCTGTGTGTGAAAAAACTTTCAGCAACTGCGATTCATCGCGAACTGTGTAATGTTTACAGACCAAAGGTGATGAGTGAAGGTGTCATACGTCAATGGTGTCGCATGTTTAAAGATGGACGAACTGACATGCACGATGAGGCAAGAAGTGGCTGCCCATTTGTAATCAGTGATGAACTTGTGCAGGAAATTGACAAAAAGATCCGTGAAGTTCATTAGTTTACGATATCTGCACTTTCTTTACACTTTCCTCAAATTTCTCGGACTGTTTTGTACAAGATAGTGACAGAAAATTTGGGATACCGCAAGTTCTGTGCTTGTTGCGTACCAAAATTTCTTTCTGAGGAGCACAAAACACATCAAATGAGTTCATGATGCTGTTACAGGGTGGCTTCATTCCCAAGTGGGAGATTTTTTTGCAGAAGGAATTTCAAACCTTGTAAGACGTTATGACAAGTGCCTCAATTTGATTATGTCGAAAAGTAATGTAATGTTGTAGTTTTCTAATGTGTATAATAAAAGTTCTGTATCTGCTAGTGTCTGTCATTGATAACCAAATGGACGTTTATTTCCAAATTGCCCTTGTACTTATGGGCTAATGTGGCAACAGATTCTGGATAGCCAAAACAATTTCCTCATTTCTGTAGGAGATTTTTGTATTAATACAACTTTTGGGGTTGTCAATGCCTTGATCAGTTCCTTCAATTTAGGGATGATCTGGGTGGCTAACAGAATTGCTCCCAAACACCAAGTAAAACTCATAAGATGATGCAGAGCTGATTGCAATGAAACTAAACAAAAATTTTGCAATGAAGCATGTGGAGTAGAGATGCAGGCTAGAGTTTCAATGGTGCAATAAATCTTATATTTCTGTCATACTACATCTGCTCACTTCAAACTAGTGGGGTAATTCTGAGTTAGGAGAGGCACAAAAGGAAATCTTCACTTATTACTTTGAAGTACTTTGTTGTCTTATCAGTTGCATGCTACTGTAGTTGTTTTCTTAAAGAATTGTTATATCCTAATGCAAATCATTCTGAGGGTATTTTCATATGAAAAGGGGGAAGATAAACTATAATTAATTTTAAAGGATTTAGTTCTGGTTCTAAATCAGGTTTGCCATTGTAAAAAATATCTTGTTTCTTCACTTCCTTGGGCAGTAGAAAGTACTTATTCTTCAAATTTGAATAGTAGTTTGATTTTTGTGGAGAAGATAAACCTCATTAAGAGATGCCAGGAAAGAGTCTTTATGCCATAATTTTAAAGATTTTGTTTTAATGCCCTGCAGAAAAATACCTCTATATTTTTTCTGTCAGTTGGCATTCAAGAAAAAATATTTTTGAAATTTCTTTTGAAGAAAGAGACAGTTTGAGTGAGATTTTCATGGGTAGTTGGTGATGTCACAAGGAGCTCTTCCAACCGAAGTTTTGCAAGTTGGAAAACATGGACCTCCAGAGAAAGTGATGGAAAGTCATTGACAGAAAACAACAGCATTTCTACCTCAAAAGCATCCATGTTTGGGTCAGAAATGTCAGGGTACTCAATGGAAACATTAACCCTTTTTGTCTGTGTTGCACAAGTGAGACACTTTAAAAAAGCACAGGCTGTCCCAGCTGCCATCTTGACTTTTTTGACCTATTCTCTGCAGATGTCCTGCTTCACAGCCTTCATCAGCAAAGTAAGCTCTAAGACACTACGACCACCAAAAAACAGTGAAAGAAATTCTTAAGGTTGCCAAGGAGAACGGAGAAGAACAGAAGCCTCTTTGACAGCAAAGAACACTGAAGAAGCTGCAAGGCAGATTTTGATGAACCATCAGGCTTTTTCACTCAACTCTTCGTCATGCTTTGTATTCTCATAAATATGGACTCTCTTTTTATTTAAAGGAGCTAGTCATTTTGTTTGTGGGAAACAATAATAATGTATCTTGTTTAGGATGTATGAAAAACTGCCCTACTTGTTTCTTTTGCCTTCCTTCCTTTTTTCCAGTAGCTAGTTTTTCTAAATATAACAGGGGAGCAAAGACTAACCCTCATTTTCCCTAGGGAAAAAAATAATCTTGAATATCTGGTTATTGAACCAACTGCTTTGAACTGCCCACCATGTTTGTGTGTGCTTGGATTTTAGTGAGGTACCACTTCACTATAAAAAAAATTCTTGACTAATTTTTGTTTTTAAAACTGTTGCTATGTGTGTGTAAATGTATATAAATATTAAATATAAATATAAAACGAACTATTTACCTCAAGGATTATGTATCTCAGAACTGTCAGCTGAGAAATACAAAACTACATTAAAAAAGAGTACAGCTAATTATTTATTATATGTTCCTTATACGTACTCTATATAACAGTCAAAATTAAAAGGAAAATGGTAAAAGATGAACAGAAATATCAATTTTTCTGCAATTTTTGAGCTAATCTATAAAAATGGACAGTTTATCCCAATCTTTAAAAATGTTTGAGGATGGCTACTCATGGAACAGAAAATATAGGCTGAAAATACTGAAACCTAGAATAAGAAATTTATTACAATGGTTTGTTTTCCATCTTTTCTATTGAATAAATATAAGAAAAATAGGAGCCACAACTTCAGTAATTATTTTTTTTCTTCAGTCTGGCCAATGTTGTTATGGTTATGTACTTTTACTATAATTACTTAAATATTTTATCCTTTTATTGACAGAGAAATGTGGATTCAATCTATTTATTAAACAAACCTGTTATTAATAATAAATAGGAGTACTTATGGGGACGAGGTTGAGCATTTCAGTCAATTTCTACTTTCTGTTTATCAAATTATGATAGGTAAATTTCATCAAATTATATTAGGTAAATTTCTAACACATACATTATTATGTGCCCTATTCATATGTTCTTTTTTTTAACTAAAAGAAATGCCTACTATAAATATAAAAATCTATCAAATAGGCTCAGAACTGCTTCTAGCACTTTGGGCTGCAATAGCAAACATTTTAGCTTGCATTAAGACACCTCAGTTGATCTGATGTAATCACAGATTACAGTGATCCAATATAACTTAAAATTAATCTGCCAATGAGGCAGTTAAGAAAAAGGCAGAATGATAGCTTGGTGATCATTTTCAAACCCTTTTAAAACACACAAAAAGCATAGTCTATAAAACCGTACAAGAAGTGCACGTTGCGGGAAATTGATTCATTGAATTTCTATTGCATCTTTCTCTTTGTAAAACAATTCAAGTACTTGATGGTTTACAACTTATAATTGTAAGTGATGGCTTGCAACTTATAAAGCAGAACAGTAAAACATGGTAAAGAATTAAAAAAAATAAAGTAATTTAGTATTCAATGCAGAAATAACATTAGAGTAAGTCTTACTGAAATCAATTAAGTTAACAATGAAGCTCTTGGTGAAAGAGATGGGCTCTTGCCATTTTTTGGAATATTATAAGAGTGGGGGACTCCTTGAGTGCAGTGAGTAGCAGTGAGTAGCTTGGAGTGGCAAGAGAAGACAATATTGCATGCCAGAGGGAAGAGCATCATATACTTCTTTAAGTGCCTCTTCTGCTAGTCTAAAGTACTGGGATGGTTCATAGCAGGAGAGACAATGCTTCAAACAGTACCCCTGCATCTTCAACAGTGCCTGGAAAGCATCTCTTTTAATATTGCATTAGTTAGCATTTCACTGTAATGGTTTGTACCATTTGCAATTTCAAGAGTAGCCCCTTGTAAAACATGTTGCAGTAGTCAAGATGGGATGCAATGCAGAAAAATTTACATTTAGCATATACTGTCAAGCCTCTAGTAGTAATACATATAACCAAGGAAGCCAGATTCACAAGGAGTTCCATTAATCAGATGTAAACCCTGAGAATCCAGAGTGAGATGTTCCCTTCTCAGAACTGTACCCACCTGGACTGGCGGTGTAATGTCAGCTCTGAATCCAGGGCCAATTGTCGTTTGGGAAATCTTGATGGCTTTCAAAGGTTTGGTCCCAGAGATAACCAGGTGTGAACTTATGAGTGAAGTTGAACTCTGGGGAGGATTGAGTGGTACATTCCTGGCTTGATTGCATCACTAGATTGCTGGTGGGATCACTGAGGCTGATAGTCCTTAGGGATCTTTACTTACCTCTTCATAGCCACCAAGGTGACCATGGAGTTGCCCCAAATCATTGAGAGCACAGTGAGTATCAGACGTTGTACATTATATCTGAGTATTGTCTTAGTTGTGATATGACCCAAAGGTGGAGGATGTTTCTATTAGAGCTTTATCATGGTTAGAGCAGTCCTCACTCCCTAACTGTTTTGCAGTTTCCTACTACTACCCTCTCCTCCCTCACCCCTTTGCAGGGAGACAGGACCTATTTGACTGGTCCTCCCGAGGCAATTAATGAACCAAGAGGAAAATAAAAACAAAGCCAAAATATTCATTTAGTGTTCTTATAAGGATGGCCTGTATAAGAAGATCAGGGGTCCCCAACCCCAAGTCTGCAGACTGCTGCTGGTCCATGGCCCTTTGGCAACCAGGCCGTGGAAGTGGCAGGTGAGCACAGGAAGCTCCATTTGTACAAGCGGCATGCGCACATGCAAAGCCATCCCTTCTCCCACCACCACTACCGCCGCTGCCGGTCCACCAAGCTGGAAAGGTTGGGGACCACTACCTTAGATGCACTCAGTAGGGGATTGGATTAGATGATCTCTGAGGTTCTTTCCAACTCTAAACTATTATGATACTATGATAGTATAATGGTTTTGTGATTAATTAGGAAAAGATTGATAATGGAAAATGTACTCACATTTTGAAAATGGCACAAAGAAAAAGCTATCACATTTTTTAGTTCTTGGATCTAAACTTGTTTTAGATCTTATAGAGAAAGTTACTAGCCTTTTCTCTGACATACTACCTTTCTCTAGGTACATATTCAATATTATATTTTCTGTTATGTGCTCTCTCAATTGCAGTCTGAGGTAAAATGGACTAGGGACAGGTGTACTTTCTCAGCTGCCAAAGACAAATTCTTACATTCTCCATGTTTTCATCTCAATATATACACTGAATTGTTGCTGCACCTTTTCAATTATAGATGTATACACAACATAAATTAAGAGTATTTGAGTGCCAGGTACACAGTGATTCATGTATGTTTAAACCTAATATGTATATATTACATGGCACAGCTTATAGACTGGAGAAGGACCAAAAAAATTGTTACTGAAACCGTTACGGCTTAGTTATGCTTAACTTATTTGGTGTTCAAACAATATACTCCAAATGTTGAGAAAGTTTCATATTTTAACCCAAAAGTTACTGCGTTAGATCACATTATGTTTCTCCATGATCGTTTGATTTACAAAAATATACATTCCTACTGAATGAAATGGGATCAATGTTAATAATAATTAGCAGCAGGCAGTGCAAAAGTATTAAGATTACGTTGGTTTTCTGGTTTTACTAAAGATTAATTGGTTAAATCCTTTCCTTGCAATTAATTTACCACTTCCAACCCCAGTAATTCCTTCCCACATGAACTCCCTCTCAGTCATCTGTTTTCAGATACTTGACATCTAGATTCTTCTTAAATTATCTGTGCTGTTATCCCTTGAGGCCCCCTGCTTGCCTTTAAGTTTTCAGAATCAATTATCCCTGCCAGCACTGCACTGTCCTCTCTTCTACCTAGTACGCTTCCACTGAACATTTCCTTTCAAATTGCCAGTTTGTGATGATTTATCTGCAATCAGAAAAAAACAGCCACTCAAAGCAAATAATAGGATGTCTAAAAGACAGCATGGCTTACCTACCAAAAACTCTCTCTCTTGCACAAGAGAAAGTTGTACCCATGCCTAGTAGTATAATCTAATGCATCTTTATGCACGGATAAGCCCCACAATACTTACCTGGATGTATTCCCAGCTTCAGACATTTTTGGTGCTATGGATTATCTAGATGATTTTCAGTTTCATATCTGTCTCAAATCTGGGACAGGGACTTAATTAGTCATAGGTCACCTCCGACTGTCCGATGATTTTGGCGATAGACAAAAATGGGAGATAGAAGCTGGTAGACGTTTGGTAGAGATACCTGGAGCATGTGGCATCCATATACTTCTGTAGTATTTTGCAGAGGATCTAATCCTATTTTGATGAGTAGTTAGGTGAGAAGTACTGATCACTCCAGGTTAATTTTAGCTTATCTCTTCATGCTTTCTTTCATGTATTGCAAACTGTTTTGATGGGCTTTTCGGTAAGGGGAAAAAAAGAAAAAAAAATAGCCAATACGGGGTAGTCCTCAAAATACAACCATTTATTTAGTGGCCAAAATTACAATGGCACTGAAAAAGCTGATTTGCAACTAGTCCTCACACTTAGGACTGTCGCAGCATCCCAGGGTCATGTGATTGTGATTTGACACTTTCCCAGTAGTTTCTGACAAACAAATTTAATTGGGAAAGCCAAATCCGCATAATGACTTCATGATAACATTTAACCAATGCAGTGATTCAGTTAACAAACATGGCAAAAAAAAGTCAGCCCTGACTCCGTCGGCAATCTCTTTGCTTAGTCATGGAGATTCTGACCCCGGTTGTGCTTATAAGTGAAGCACTATCTGCATAGTCCTTGACTTGTGACCACAATTGAGTCCAAAATTTCTGTTGTTAAGCAAGACAGTTGTTAAGTGAGTTTTGCCCCATTTTGCGACATTTTTTGCCGTAGTTTTTAAGTGAATCTCTGCAGTTAAGTTAGTAACATGGTTGTTAAGTGAATCTGGTTTCCCCATTGATTTTGCTCCTCAGAAGGTCACAAATGGTGATCACCTGACCTCGGGACACTGCAACGGTCATAAATATGAGTCAGTTGCCAAGCATCTGAATTTTGATCCTGTGACCCTGGGGATGCTGCAATAGTTATAAGCAGGGCTTTTTTTCTCATAGAACGCCCAGAACAGAGTTCCAGCACCTTTTTTGGATGGAACCTTGTAGGGTAGGTAAGGCGGGTTGTATGACGTGTGTGAGTTCCGGCACCTTTTTTTTTAGGAAAAAAAGCACTGGTTATAAGTGTGAAAATCAGTCACCAGTCACTTTTTTCAGTGCTGTTGTAACTTTGAACGGTCTCTAAACAAATTGTTGTAAGTCGAGGACTATCTGTATAAAATCCAAAACAATATATACCAAAAGGTTGACAACACCGTTTCTTTTCACCGAGGTCGTCCATTTTTCAAAGCATCTCTGCAGAATCGGTTCTCGATTAATGTTTGTGACAAATGCAGTCTATCTTACTACCCAGCAGAACTACAATAGGCCAATTTCAACAGTATGAGTCTTGCCACATTTTTATGTGATGCTCTATGAACCAGCAATGTATTTTATTTAAAATATTTTAACATTTAAATCATAATTAATGTGTACATGGGGATCTTAAGAACTCAGGAAGACCAGACTTTTGACCTTTAGTTGAACAATGTGCAGAAAGAGTAATGCAGTTTATCCTCTGCCTTCCTCGCAATTAAAGTTCCTGTGGAGATCAACAGAGGCAAAGATTGGGTGTTTCCTATCCCCTAACTTTCCTGAGTTTATGTGCTGTGTGTGTGTGTGTGTCTGTGTTTCTAAAGGAAGGAATACCTCAGCACAATTGCATTTACAGGTAGTCCTCGATTTACAATCACAACTGACCCCAAAATTTCTGTTGCTAAGTGAGACATTTATTGTGAGTTTTGCTCCATTTTACGACCTTTCTTGCCACAGTTGTTAAGTGAATTACTGCAGGTTTTAAATCGATAACACTGCTAAGTGAATCTGGCTTCTCCATTGACATGGCTTGTCAGAAGGTCACAAAAGGTGATCACATGACCCCCCCCACTGCCCAGGGACACCGCAACCATCGTAAATATGAGTCAGTTGCCAAGCATCTGAATTTTGATCACGTGACCACGGGGATGCTACAACGGTCTTGTGAAAAACAATAATAAGTCCCTTTTTTCAGTTACAGTGCTGTAACTTCGAACGGGCACTAAACAAACTGTTGTAAGTCGAGGACTACATGTGGTCAGCCAACTGTCTCTTTCTGAGATGGTTACATTTATTCACAGTGATCTGTGCTTTGGTTATATTTTGTTTTGGTTTTAAAATTTTATTTCTTGCTGTAGCAGAAAGGCATCAATCACTCAGTCAGTCTGTCACTCAGTCAGACAGGCAGACAGAAAGTGCCATGCTTATATAACCGCTTGCAGCTCTAAAGATGGCCTGAGCACAGCTTAGTTTGCTTTTCCTCTGAATATCTAAAGTAGAAGGGACGCCTAGAGCTTTAAATGAGCATGATTGAAGGCAGACTTGGAGTTTAACCAAGTGGTCTTCCATTGTAATTTCTAGTTTATCTTCTGAATGTCTTTGTACTGAATAAAGCTTCTGCATAAAACAGAAATACGTGTATTCTCCATGGTGGGATAAAATATCCTGCCAAAAATAATGGCCAATTACTATTTAACAGGATTAAATGATAAGACTTAGATAACTTATTGTTCTTCCAAGCCATTCAACTGCCTTTGCATTTTGCCCTGCGTTACACTTGTTCTTTCTGAGTTTCTGTTTATCAAAAAAAAATAAAATGGGACGAGTTTTTTTTAGGAAGTCAAAACAAACTGGTAAAATAAACTTAGAATTCAGGAACATATTCTTAGGGTGGTATAGTTTTTAAACAACACTGAAGTAGATTATCTTGAGGTCTCTAGGTCTAGTTTATGTCAGACCGTTCTTAAATATATGGTTATATATCTGTCCAGCCAAAAAAATGTAAAAGCCTCCTTACCAGATCTGTAATTTAAGATGAGATAAATATTCCAACTTGTTATGCAGTGTGCTCAGAATGGGAGAGAATTAATTTTTGCCTTAACGGGTAATCTGTTATGAGGATATGAGAATTGTTATTATAATCTTAGTATATTTACTTTGTATAACACACAAGATACTAGAAATAGTATTCTTGCCAATATGTTCACTGAGATTGGCTATACAGGTAATCCTTGATTTATGACCAAAACATTGCAGTCTGGACCTAATTTTACAATCATTTTTATAATGTTGTTGTGAATCACCATGGTTTTTAAACAAATCTGTGGTTGTTGAACAAACACTTGTTGTAATGCAAACCCATTTTTCTGAATGGATGTTTTTTGTTGGAAAAAAACAGCAAAAAAGGTCACAAATAGTGATCACATGATTAAAGGACATTGCAGCCAGTGGTAAATGCAAACAGGTTGCCAAACACCCAAATTGTGATCATATGACCATTATCTACCATTATACCATAATAATCTACCATTATTATCTCCCCCAGCCTTGTCTTATAAAAATCATTTTGTAACCACATAAGATTGCATTGCCTCATTATTCTCTTCCTCTTAAATGTCTTTAAATGTATATTAAACAAATGCTTCTCGTTGATCTTTAGGTTACTTCCTATTAAATTCTATTTAGTATGCAATTTAAACATTATTTGTATTCTTTTTTCCCCTTTCCTTCTCTTTCCTCCTATGTCTGATTTTCAAATGAGGTTTTAGCTGAAGGCTTACACTTCGTGGCTGTAGTTAATATCTGTTCTTAATTATGTTATGAAAAACTTTATTCCCCAAAGGTCTCAGTCTTTAGATGCTATGGTTTAGAACCGTTTATAACCAACAAACAAATAAACAAATGTTACCAAACTTCATCCCAATGATCTTAAAGAAATTGTTTGATAAGTAACATGTGACATTTATTCCATTGTCTAGACTGAGTTTTGGAGTTCTTGCTTCCTTGTTATTGCCTGCAGGATAAGAAACCATCCAATATAATACAATGGCTAAATAGGCTTGATCACTTTAGGAACAAATATTGTCTTATTTCCTGAAGCGGGCAATTCAGCCCTTGAAACTCATGATATTACATAAAGGTGATGTTATGAGATTCAATTGCAAGTTCTCACTTTGCTAAGTGAATCTTGTCTTTGTCTTGTATACTGTACAATCGTAAGATGACTGTACTTTTGGAATTAGACAAAAGTATGTGTTAGATGAGGACGAAAAAGTAAAAAGATGGAAGGAATATATTGAAGAACCTTTTGAGGACACTAGGGATGATATAGATATGGGAAGTATAACAACTGGACCAAACATCACTATGGAGGAGGTTGAACATGCAATAAAAATAGCAAAAACAAGAAAAGCCGCAGGACCTGATGATATCCCAATAGAAATTTTAAAATTGCTGGAAGACAATGGGAAGAATTTTTTTACTGCAGCTCTTCAATCGAATACATGAATGAAGAAAGATACCAAATGATTGGATAAAATCAAACTTTGTAACAATCCCCCCAAAAATAAATGCAAAGAAGTGTCCCGAAAATATTCCTGAGAATAATTCACACAAGAATATAAAACAAAATTGAGGAGCGTCTAGGTAACACACAATTTGGTTTCAGAAACAATCTTGGTACACGAGATGCGCTATTCAGCATTCAAGTTCTTGTACAGCATTGTAGAGATGTCAATCACAGTGTTTACACGTGCTTCATTGATTTTGAAAAAGCATTTGATAAAATAAGACACAGCAAACTATTAGAAATCCTGAAACAAGGGGGACTAGATGACAAAGACATCCAAATCATAAAGAATCTATACTGGCACCAGGTAGCAAATGTGAGACTAGGCCAAAAATACTTAGCTGATGCAGAAATACGAAGAGGATTATTCTGTCTCCACGGTTATTCAATATCTACTCTGAGTCAATCTTCAACGAGGCACTGGAGAACATCGATGCTGCCATCAAAGTAAACAGTGTTTGGATCAACAATTTAAGATATGCTGATGATACAGTTCTGCTTGCCAGTAAGCGTGAAGACCTTCAGCTCCTCATCAACAGAGTCACAGAAATATCTGAAAAATATGGCTTGAAGCTTAACACCTCAAAAACCAAGATCATAGTCATCAGCAAACAACCCATTAATTTACCACCAATAAATTCGGAAGGAATATCATTAGAAAAAGTTGAAAGGATCACACACCTCAGTTCTAATTTACATGAAAGCCAGGGCATGACCACTGAAGACAAGGATAGAGAAAGCTCGAACAGCATTCTTCAAAATGAAAAAGGTCTTTTGCAGTCACGACATAAACCTAAGATTGAAAATCAGGCTTGTCAGATGTTATATTTTTTTCTATCCTGCTCTATGGAGTAGAGAGTTGGTCTCTGACAGAAGGCCACCTGAAGAGACTAGAAGCATTTGAAATGTGGATTTATAGGCGGCTGTTGCGTATAAGCTGGGTTGACAAGATCAGAAATGAGGAGGTGATAAGCTGCCTGGGAAAGCCAAGGGAAATCATCAAAACAATTAAAAAACGAAAGTTAGAATATTTCGGACATGTGATGCGACACCCAGAAAAATACGGCATACTCCATTTAATACTCCAGGGAAAGATTGAAGGCAAACGAGGCAGAAGAAGAACATCGTGGCTTCAACATCTAAGGGACTGGTTTGGACAAAACTCAGCAGCACTTTTTCGTGCAGCTGCTGATAAAAACAGGATTGCCAACATGATCGCCAACGTCCGATAACGGATATGGCACAAGAAGAAGAAGAAGAAGATGTGTTCTGCTTTGGTTTTTTGTATATTTGCATTAAATATACATTTAATTATGTTTCAAAACCTACTTCAGAAGTCGTCAGGGCCTCTGACCTTGTCTGCTATCAGATGGTAAGGAAAATCTGGCCTGACTGGAACTTGGATGGATGATCTCCACATAATTTGTTGTAAGCCCTCCAAAGTTGTTTAAAATAGGTGGCCATAAAATCTTTCTAATAATACTACAGCTGGAAGCTACACTGAAAAAAATATATCCCCATTGCTGTAAAAATAGTACATCTGTCTCAACTCCAATATCTACTCAAGGCAAAATATGTACGTTCTACCCCTCCCGCTCCACAGCAAATGTTTTTATTTAAATAATTTTATTAAAAGATTTTATAAAGATTTAAAAATATGGAACTATGTAAGGAGAAATGGAAGACGATTATAAAAGGGTAAAAGAAAAACTCAAGGCTAACAAAAAAAGAATGCAAGAAAAGGAAAGATATCTAAAGAAGCGAGTTCAAATCTTCTTTGTAGCAATTACAAATATAGTGCAACTAGTCCTTGACTTATGAACTGAGCCCAAAAGTTCCGTTGCTAAACAAGCCCATTGATAAGTGAGTTTTGCCCGTTTTATGATCCTTCTTGCCACAGTTAAGCGAATCATTGCAATTGTCAAGTTAGGAACACAGTTGTTAAGTGAATCTGGCTTCCCCATTCACTCTTGTTTGTCAGAACGTTGCAAAAGGTGATCACATAACTTGAGGACCCTGCAGTTATCATAAATATACGTCAGTTAGCAAGCGTCCAAATATTGATCATGCAACCACAAGGATGCTGAAATGGTGGTGTGCAAAATGGTCATAAGCCACTTTTTTTCAGTGCTATTGTAACCTCGAACAGTCACTAACTAAGCCAGGGGTAGGCAACCTTGGCTCTTTTATGACTTGTGGACTTCAACTCCAAGAATTCCTGAGCCAGCTGGCTCAGGAATTCTGGGAGTTGAAGTCCAAGAGTCATAAAAGAGCCAAGTTTGCCTACCCCTGCACTAAGCCAATAGTTGTAAGCCAAGGACTAGATGTAGTTACCATCCCTGTCTTCCCAGATTACATACTATAGTTCCCTTCTTCCCATGAAAAATCTTTTTAATCAATAAATCCCGAAACCAGCAGTTCATTTTTATCCATTTTCAGCAAAAAAAAATTCTGTAAAGGTTTCCCGTCTTTTCATAGCAAGCCTTTGTGAAAAAAGCTCGTGCTTACGATCTGAAGCTTGTGAAAAAGAATTGTAACTGATAAATTGCATGTTATTTCCTGTGAATGAGTTTATCCATTTTGGGAAGGTGCTCAAGTTATTTCCTTGATGCAACAATCTAGAGAAACTGAAGTAACAGAGCCCAAATCATTTACTTATCCTTTGTGTGCACTAAATGATTTTCAGTGAGCATGAATTAATTGTGGTTCTATCCCAGAGCTAATGTTCAAAAGTGTCATCCAATTAAGAAGTAGAAAAAGGTAAATTGTGAATTGTGAAGCCTAACTACAAGAATTATGTGATCAATTTCTGTTCATGCCTGGAAGGAATTAAGAGATGAACAAGTGTTTTAATTTCTCTATCCTTGGTGAGAGCTGAGAGATTAGCTCTGCTTGTTCTAGTGAGGAACAAATTGTATTTGAGATGCTCTCAACATAGCGGGGGATTTTATTTATTTTTTATTAACTCTCCTTGTTCTTCTCTCTCTCTTTTTTTTTAAAAACTGAAGGCAGATTCTTCAGTGGTTACTCAAGCTTACCCAATCTTTTCAGAACTACCATCCATCTCTCTGATGCTGGACTGTGTGTCGAGGACATTTTAACTCCAATTACAGTGGTGGGATAGTGGTAAAGAGATGAATTATTTTTATTATCTTCTAAACTGGTTGGCAGCTCTGCCTTTCCAGTTTAATTGGATATTGTTCCAGCAAATCTGACAATGGCATGGGTGAATCTAGCTACTATATTTTATCACCTGTTCACCTTTTTTCCCTTTCTATTTTTTTTTAAATGTTCCTTTCTCTCGTAAGCATCAACAATGGATGGTGGAATAGAGGAAAAATAAGTAGAAAGGTATATTATACCTGGGATTTTTATTTATGTTTACTATTGATCATTGCTATCATTAGTGAACTGTGGAATTGTTTTTCACAAGTCCTTCGATGGAAATTAAATCCATTTTAATTGCAATTGTTATTTTTAATTAACTCAGGTTGATAAAATTGAGTGTCATGGTTCCGACAGATGAAACTCTTCACAGAACTTTGAGGCATTGTTTACCTTAAAGAATCTTTATTTTGAGTAGCATAGCATCGGCAGTGCATAATCGAAGCCAAAAACTGGATTCCCCTCCCCTGAGCACATAGTATCAAAGCACAATTCCCTCCTCTAATTAACTGTCATAAATCACTTTCCCCAATTAGCTTGAAGCGTGGGCTTCCTCTCCAGTTCTCCAGCCACCAAATCCTTATCAGCTCTGGTTACAATAACCTTTATTTCTCACCTAGGTTTGATGTGTTATGTCTAGCTAGACTCTCGTTCACATCCCCCCTCCCAGCATCATCTAACTCTAAAAGCAAAAGGAAAAAGATGGCTACATTTCCATCTGTTGTCAATGCAAAAACATCCGATGTTAGCAGCGTTGACATTGAGGCTAATATAGGTAGTCCTCAACTTACAACAGTTCGTTTAGTGACCGTTCAAAGTTACAACAGCACTGAAAAAAGTGACTTATGACCAGTTTTCCCACTTATGACCATCGCAGTATTACCATGGTCATGTGATTTACCCTTGGATGCTTGACAACTGTCTCACATTTATGACGGTTGCAGTGTCCCAGAGTCACGTGAACCCCTTTTGCGATCTTCTGACAAGCAAAGTCAATGGGGAAACCAGATTCACTTAACAACCATGTGGCTAATTTAAGAACTGTGGTGATTCACTTAACAACGGTGGCAAGAAAAGTTGTAAAATTGGGCAAAACTCACTTAACAAATTTCTCACTTAGCAACATAAATTTGGGGCTCAATTGTGGTAATAAGTTGAGGGCTACCTATACCAGGGGTAGGCAACCTTGGCTCTTTTATGACTCGTGGACTTCAACTCCCAGAATTCCTGAGCCTGGGAATTCTGGGAGTTGAAGTCCACGAGTCATAAAAGAGCCAAGGTTGTCTGCCCCTGACCTATACTATATAAATCAGTTTTTGATGTTTAGAATGATTTTCTGAGATAACTTTTTTTTAAAAAAAATCCTGTTACTATAGAGGTAGTTTTTGACTTACAACAGTTCGTTTAGTGACCGTTTGAAGTTACAACGACACTGAAAAAGTGACTTATGACCGCTTTTCACCCTTGCGACTATTGCAGCCTCCCCACGGTCACGTAATCTACATTCTGGATCATATTTATGATGGGGTCATGTGATCCCCTTTTGCGACCTTCTGACAAGCAAAGTCAATGGGGAAGCCAGATTCACTTAACGGCGGTGTTAATAACTTAACAACTGCAGTGATTCACTTAAGACCTATGGCAAGACAAACAAAACAAAATGGGGCAAAACTCACTTAACAAATTTCTCACTCAGCAACATAAATTTTGGGTTCCATTGTGGTCAGATATGTATTCAAATGCTACTTCTCATTCTATGGGTGGAATTAGCGTAGTTTTTCGTGAATGGGCTCATGCTCTCAAAGGCATATTTGAGAAACACCTCACTTCATTTTGCCCTTTATAAAGTGCATAGATTTCCTATAAGTGGAAAACAGAAGAGATCAAGTAGGCAGTTTTTATTATAACAAAACCTAGAATATATTAAGTTGTTATTCTACACAAGAAAACTCAATTAAGGACAAATGAGGTAGGTGGGAGAATATGTACTGTATTTTCCAGGAATAGAGTCCCAGCATAAATGACACAAAATCCTCCTTCAGCTGAATAGTCAATGAGCCAAATCTGATCTTTCCAACCCATGGAGGAAACAATAGCACCTTGACAATTAAATCTCTCAAATCTAGGAAGTAGGCAAAGGCAAGCCACTTCAGAAATCTTGCCAAGAAAAGTCCAGTCACCAGGAGTAAAAAAAAAAAAAAAAGTATACAATGAATTTATGG
>NW_015387662.1:216240-228586 GCF_001527695.2 Protobothrops mucrosquamatus
ACAACGTTCCTCCAGGTCTTCCTGTCCTCTACCATCTTCTGGAGTCCATTTAAGTTCACGCCTACTGCTTCAGTGACTCCATCCAGCCACCTCATTCTCTGTCGTCCCCTTCTTCTATTGCCCTCAATCTTTCCCAGCATTAGGCCCTTCTCCAGTGAGTCCTTCCTTCTCATTAGGTGGCCAAAGTATTTGAGTTTCAGCTTCAGGATCTGGCCTTCTAAAGAGCAGTCAAGGTTGATCTCTTCTAGGACTGACTAGTAGATGGTTATAATTGTTATGTCTCTTTTTAAACAGGGACAGTTGTCCTTGAAGAAATGACTGGGATTAAAAAAAAGTAGGGATGGTGGTAACAATCATTTTTTTTTTCTTTTTGCAGCATCCCTGTTTCAAACTCTCTTAGGTGAACTATTGCAGTGGGGAGATTTGGAAAAGAAAAGGGATCATCCCTCTGACTGAGATAATTTCTCTGTAAAAGGTGTTTATTTCCTATTTAAAAGGGTATATGAACAATGTTACACTTTCCTAGGTCTTATCTATTTGTGTTTTTTTTTCAATGAACTGATGAAGGTGTTGTTCACAGCTCTCTGTGTTGTATAAATTCTGTAAAATAATTCTGTACCATTCACATATGTATAAAAACCAGGAAGGCATAACTGTCTTGAGTCAGATAATTCTAAAAATATTCTTGCAAGTTTAATTTAGTTTGAAAGTTCCTAAGATCAAAATGAGAAAGTATTGCAAACGAGACACGTGGACTTTTGCTAGGAAGTACTTAGTTTAGGGAGGCAACACAAAGTAACTCTGACATCACATCTATAAGAAGCTACAGAGGTGGAACACTCTGCAAGTTCCCTAACTCTGGAGATCTATACAGGTAGTCCTTGACTTACGACCACATTTGAGCCCAACGTTTCTGTTGCTAAGTGAGACAGTTGTGAGTTTTACCCCATTTTACGACCTTTCTTGCCATAGTTAAGTGAATCACTGCAATTGTTAAGTTAGTAACACGATGGTTAAGTGAATCTGGCTTCCCCATTGACTTTGCTTGTCAGAAGGTTGCATGACCTCAGGATACGGCGACTATCATAAATATGAACCAGTTGCCAAGCATCAGAATTTTGATCTTGTGACCATGGAGATGCTGCAACAGTCGTTAAGTGTGAAAAACGGTCATAAATCACTCTTTTTCAGTGCTGTTGTAACTTTGAACAGTCTCTGAATGAATGGTTGTTAAGTCAAGGACTACCTGAACTTTTATTTGGAGCTGAACAAATCATCTTGGTTCAGAAAATAAATGTAGGCTGGTCATCGTATCTCCTCGGCCAGGTTACTATGCTGGTCTATGACCATAATAAAGATTTGATTTGAATCCCAGGCTGATGATTAAAACATTCAGCTATTGTACGATATCTCCATAATAAATTGTACACACTGCATTTTAAAACATCCAGCAGGAGTTTACCTCTTGATACTTGTTAGTCTGTTGTGTTTTTAAACCCCCGATTTGATTGCTTTATTACATTTTTGTTAAATTGTATTGGTTTTTATTGTGCGCCGAGTGTCCTTTCTATAGCGGGCCAACATATTATTACATGAATAGTAGCCTGTTTCTCTTTTGCACTTAATGTTTATTCATGTTCTCAAGAGACATGGTTCTGTTTAGCTTCACCTGGTCACTATAAAGTTACCTAAACTCTTATTTGTTTTCTTCACGGTTTTGTGTAAACTCAGAAGGGAAACCCTCTTCCAATCCAATACCGCTCCCTCAAACAGCTTGAAGAGGACGGAGTTGCAGAGGTTCTCACTCCAGTCGGCTTCAAAACGCTGAGACGCAAACGGGGCTACTTGACCAATCAGAGTGTAGAAAAGAGCCTTGACCCGCACCACGCTCCAAGCACGCATGGGCTGCGGGAATGGAGGTGGCTGCTAACCTACCCTGCAGAACCCGACCCCCTCGAAGGCTCGCAATTCAAGAAGCCGGTGCTGAACGTCTGTGTGTGTGTACAAGTCCCTGAAGTTTGCACTGCCTGCTTCTTAGGGCCGAGAGATTCCCCCAGCTCACTTCGTGCCTCAGGCGGAACTAGAACTCACGGTCTCCCCGTTTCTAGCCCGGTGCCTTCACCAATGTATCAAACTGGCTCTCTGAATTGCACTATAGTAAACGCTGGGAAAGGGGTCGAGAAGGGAAGCCTAAGAGATGGAGACTGGGCGGTAACAGGGCTCATCACCCCACCTCCGCAGAACCTCAGGATCTTAAGCTAGAAAGCGAGGTGGAAGGAAATGCACTCGGCAGCCGAAAGAGGACCACGGTGCGGACGGCAGGCAAGCATGATGCCAGGTTGAGAAGAGCTGGCAATAAATAACCATATGGAAGTATCCTAAAACTAATGTTGCCATATCTGGATTGCAGAGAGCCAAAATATTCCTTGCCGCCGTTTTCTGGTTACCCCGTTATGGCACCTTCCTTCCTGGAAGAATGAAAGAGCTCGTGGATTGCTGCGCTTTTTTGCCTTCCTTCCCAATAGCCTGTCGGTGTTCGCGGGGGCAGAGCAGCCGCGATGAGCGGCTGTGGTGATGGCCAGAGACAAACAGGGAAGCGCAAAGGACACGTAGGGCACGTCTAAGGCTGAAGTGGCACACAAACACACACACACAAAATGCTGCCAAAGCGACCTGTTTTGAAGTGCAGCGGAATGGCGCTTGGTGAGCTGGTTCCCTCTTGGCGCAAAGCAGCGGCTTTCCGGCCCAGTCACTAAAACAGGAGTCTTCAAACTTGGCCCTTTTATGACTTGTGGACTTCAACCCCCAGAATTCCTCAGCCAGCATGCCTGGCTGAGGAATTCTGGGAGTTGAAGTCCACAAGTCATAAAAGGGCCAAGTTTGAAAACCCCGGCACTAAAACTACGTCGAGGATTTGCAAGGGGAAAAGGCGTAAGAGAGAGTTGCATTCTGGAAAGCCTTTGAATAAGTTTTGAACTGCAGCACATTTGGCATAATATTGAAAGAGGAAGGGGAACCTCTCTTCACCACTGGAGGAGGAAAGATAGGTTTATGAGCCTTTGTGCGTATGTCACAGATCTTCAGTCTAGTACTTTTTCCAATTATTCTGAGCTCAATAGCAAGTGGAAACATTTGGACTGTTGGCTGATATTATGGCAACGTATTGTGGGAATTCAGCAGATGTAGGTACCGATCTGGAGGATGCAAGCTGAACAGCAAGACCACTTGATTGTGGTTGGCAGTGGCTGGATTTGCTGAGGATGTTAAACTGAGATAGATTTCATTTTCTGCTCAGTACGAACTCAAGTCAGTTCGAACAAACTACTGTTAAGCAAACCATGGGCTTACCAAAAGAGTGAACAAGTCACCAAATGACTGCAGACTAAATGTATCGATATAATCCATTTGATGGCTTGTATCTGTGATGGTGAGTTTAAGAGGATGGAGTTGAACTTAACTCCTCTTAACTTCATGGATTTATCCATGCGATTTTTTTGGCAACAGAAACAACTTGTCTTTTTCCAGAATGTTCTTCAGATTCCCAGTCTAGTCAGCATTCCATCGTAGTCTTCTGTCTAGTTACTAGCCATGACTGATCCTGCTTAGTTTCCAAGCCCAGGAGACCTACTGAGGCTTAAGGGAGACAAAATTACCATTGGGCATAAACAGACTCTACATAATCTTGCCTTCCTCTTACCATCCTTGTGGAGCCTTGATTATCTTTTTATTTGTACTAGTAATATGAAGATAATTGCCAACAAAGTCTACTAACTTATTTACAAAATAATCTTTCAGCATTAATACAAAACACTATTGTAACAGTTTTATGCTTCCCATGTGGTCTTCTGGGGGTGAACTACTGATTTTCACAAACATTTCTTAGACACAGAAATCAGCATGCTTTCAAACAGCATACTTAGAATCAATGGGGAAATGCCAGCTTTTGCGCATTCAAATGTTTGTTATAATATGTGTTAAGATAAGGCATAATTCATTTCAAGGAGTATTTTATGCTCCCTTTGGCATGAGAGATAGATAGACAGACAGATGAACTACCAGCTGAAACTACTTATTTATTTTTATATTTTTATTCCTATAATCATCCTGCCTCAACATTGAATATTGGGAATTTTAGGAGGAATTTTAGGAGGAATCCTGACATCAATATCCTTTTGAATTATAATTCTAGGGGATATCTAACCCTTTAATAATGGTTAGTAAGTAGGTTTTGCTCTTATAATTATAATTCTAGAGGATATCTAACCCTTTATTAATGGTTAGTAAGCAGTTTTTTTCCTATTTGTTTTTTCTATATAGGGGAGTGGGAAAATTCTCCCCTGATAGATGCATTGGGACCCCTAAACTTGCAAAAGCTTTCAGTCTCATAAAAATGTTACTAAAAATATCATGCAGTAGAGCTCACGTTTTTAATCACTTGAAGATCCTGAAGTACTATAAATGATTTTTCCCAATATACTTCATTGTCATACTTTAAAAAAATCATATCCCATTATTGAATGCATTATTGAAAATATTTAATTGCAATGTGGAAAAAGTGAAATAAAAATGTTTTCTTTTTTTCTATATGCTCTTGAGATTTTGTAATTTTTACCATGTTAGAGATCTTATGACTGCCTCCCCTTAAAGGGAGGAAATGTGTGTAACTTTAGTTACTATTTATTTATCTGTTTATTATTTAATTCAATTTGGCACCATGTGCTTTCAATTGATGAAGTTCCCATTTTCAAAAAAAAAAAAAAAAAAAAATGAATCCAGGAAACTACAGCTCTATCAACCTGACATCAATAACTGGAAAGAGTCTGGAAAAAATAATCAAGCAAATAGCTAGAGGCAAACAAAGTCACAACCAGAAGCCAACATGGGTTTGTCAAAAACATATTATGCCAGAATAATCTTATTGCATCCTTTGACAAAGTGACAAAATTAGTGGGCCAGAGAAATGCTACGATATGATTTACTTGGACTTCAGTAAGGCATTTGATAAAGTAGACCACAACCTATTTCTTAGTAAACTAGAAAAATGTGGGATAGACAGGATGGATGGATTCGTAACTGGCTGACCAACTGCACTCAATGTGTAGTCCTTAATAGAACTGCATCTATATGGAGGGAAGTATGCAATGGAGTACCCCAAAGTTCTGTCTTAGACCAGTACTCTTCAATATCTTCATCAGTGATTTAGACAAAGGGATAGAAGGGGAACTCATCAGATTTGCAGACAACACCAAGTTGGCATGAATAGCCAATAATCTGGAAGATAGATTCAAGATACAGAAGGATCTTGACAGACTTGAACACTGGGCTCTATCTAACAAAATGAAATTCAGTGGTGAGAAAAGTAAACTTCTACATTTTGCCATTATGAAAAACTATTAGCGGTATAGAATAGGTGGTACCTGGCTCAATAGTAGTAACTGCTAGAGCAGAAGTGTCAAACTATCGGTCCGCAGGCTGGATGCATCATAGCAAAACCGCACCCACCCCATTGCCGGCAATGGCAAAAAAGTCGTGATATGTTGTGACACGTCACGTGATGTTGCGAATTTGACACCCCTGTGTTAGAGAGATTGTAGGATCTAGTGGACAATCACTTAAATATGAGCCAGCAGTGTGGTGCAGCAGCAAAAAAAGCCAACACAGAACTAGTGGCTTCTCCTGGTCAATAGTTAACATAATACAAATGCTCTGTATTATCTATACATAGAATCATGGAATAAGATAAACTGTCACTATTTATCTACAGGTCTTAAAATTTTGAAACAAAATGTTCCTTCTCATTTATTTCCTCTTAGTTCAAGAATTTGTGCACATATATGAGTGTACATGTATGTGTATTTAAAAAGTCACCTAAGGATCATATGATTTATGAAAAACAATAAAAAGAACAATGATTTATTTTCTGAATTATTAGAGAAAATTGCAACATTTATTGCAAGAAGAAATGGGTAAATGATTTTGAAAACGGCAGTAAATTTTAGACTTTGCATTTCACTTTTGTAACATAAACATTAGTTTTTTTAAAAAAAGAAACGCTGACACCATTAACAACAGGGTAAGTTCCATTAATAGAGAAGTAATATGGGCTTAAAGTAAATGCTTTAAAATTGCAGCCTTAATACAACTGTCTTCACAACATTTTACAGATGGATAACTAAAGCACAAACAGATTAGTAACCCTTGGTGCATGTTATTAGAAGGAGACTTCCTGTTCTTATCTGTCTGAGCACAGAAAATTTCTAATTTAGTTATCCAAAGCAAAGCGTCTTGTAAGCTGCAAAGATCTATGTTCCTGTTAAAGTCCATAAATGTTACTTACAGTGGATCAGTTTGCAGTAAAGCAAATCATTCCACATTTGAGCGAGATATATTGTTTTACATAGGAAAAATTATGAAATTAAAGTGAAGCTTCTCTAGACACACAATGTCTTGTAGTAGCAGGGATATAATGTGATGCTAATGAGGCAGTTTACCTGTTGCCCATTGCTAATATTGATAGGAATAAAGTCACTGAACATCCCATTGGCCTCATTGAGAAAGTCTCTCTCTCTCTCTCTCTCTCTCTCACACACACACACACACACACACACACACACACACACACACACACACTGAGTTATGCTGCAGGAGGGTTATTGCAGTATTAAAACCACGTGGATCAGTCCTGTAGTATGGAAAGTCTTCACACCAAGGTGTACTTTGCTAGTGGCACTAGCATTCTCAGTGGGTAACTTATAGGGAAAGTTCTTGAAATCTAACCTAGACAGTGAACCTTGATAATAGTTTGCCATTTTATCATTTAAAGTGTAGAAATCTAAGTTCTGACTGCATTGAAAGGCAGATAATATTAGTACAAGCCTGGTCTCTAGGGGGATTTCCAAAACGAGACAATTCTCCAAGCTCTAACTTTAGCTGAATTCTTTCTTTGTCATATGAACTGTTGTGCTGATTTTTGGAAAGGAGGTCAGTTTATATTTCAAATGTCTCTGCAGCACTTCAACATAGTTAGCTCCTAGGATGTAACATTTATTTATGCTGATTACTTAATCAGCCTCTGTTTCCTTTGCTATATCTAAATTTATTTAATTCAATTTGTAGACTGCCCAATCCCCCCCCCCCCAAAAAAAAACCTCCCTTGTAATGGTGTTATGAAATGATTAGGACACTCAGGGCAGACCACTTAAAAGCAGTATAACAGATGTTTTTATGCTGAATAATTGTATTGATCCACTAATGTCTACTAACATCTCTTTAGACTTTTAGGCAGGAAGTTTTTAAATTCATTCATTCATTCATTCATTCATTCATTCATTCATTCATTCATATATATTTATCCATACACATTCATTCATATATATTCATAACCATTCATTCATAAAAATTCATTATTCACATATTTATTCACCCAGGTGAACAGTATATATTCCTCCAATCCAAAGCCTTTGACATCTTGTTCAGCTATCACATTGAGAAATAAAGTAGAAAAAAAATAAAAACAAAGAATATCTAACACCCTATAGCTCTTTCTAAAATATTATACACCAATGTACTTAGACGTCTGAGGCGATATAACTTTCTATCCTATCCCCACGTTTTCAAAGGTCTTAACAGAGAGAGGACAATGTGTATATCCAAGAGAAGGTTATTCCAGAGAAGTGGACCATGACTGAGAAGGTTTGACAATGGAATCCCTGGAGACATTTCTTCTGTGGTGGAATTATTAACAAGCCACCTCTCCTTAATCTTATCAGATGAATAGATATCGCCCAGAATAGTTCATAGGCTCTAACTCATATAAGGCCCTAAAGGTGAAATCCAGCACCTTGACTTGATTTGCACTGAAAAGCTAACTGGCAGTTGATACAATTCGTTTACTAGATGAATACATGGTCTAAGACTCTAAGTCTTCTCCACCCAGACCTTAACAGCTTCTGGACACTGAGATAAGCCTTCATCTGCCTCTTTTGTCTAGCCTGGAATGGAGATGTATTTGATCCTCATCTGGATACTGATGATACTCAAACTGTGTGGATGGATGACTTCATGGGTTTCGCTCTTTAAAACATTGCCTGTTATTTATTTGTTAAATTCATTATCCTGCCTTTTTCAGGAAACAAATGTAACTTATATGGACTTCTTTCATTTGATTTGTGTAGCAAATACCCTGTGAAATAGGTTGGGCTGAGTGAGAGTGATTGGTTCAGAGTCACTCAGTGAGTTTTCATGGCTCAGGGTGGATCTGAATCTGGGCCTGTTTAGTACAAAACTTTGGAGAGAAATAAGTTTATCCAGTGACATTGATATAACTATTTGTCATAGATAAGCTATCTGCATTATGAAAACATGTGCTTTTCAATAGCTCTCTGACAATTGAATGCTGATTGTCTTTTGAAATACCTATTGGAAAATATGTCTAGCAAGAAGTAGGTCCTAGTATTCAGAGAAATGGTGATGTGGTTGAACAGATAAATTCCAACTCATACCGTCATAGATCTTTCAAATCATTTTATGAATTTTTTTTTAAAAAATGAATTTCTTAAAACACCCTAGAGAGGACTTGCAAAGGTATTCTCTTGATATCTTTCAGCTTGAAAATGTATACTCAGTGCTGCCATTTCCTTGCCCTTCTTGTCAGTTTTGGATCAATATTATAAGGGAGATACAGATTAGTATTCCTAGCACACAGAAAAACATGGTCCAGCTGACTCAAGCAGTTTAAAAACTAATCATTTTAGTGTTCAGTGTTTATTTCCTTTTTCTACCAAAATCTATAGAATCTGTGCTACTCAGACATGGTTAACTATTGCTTAAAGTTTCAATGTTACCAATGGTAAATGGAGTAAAATTGACATTGGACTCTAGGAAAAGAATCCTAACCTTTCTGCTAGACGTCAGAAGGAATCTGTTACCCCCACATTAGGAATTACCACTTTTTATTGAAGGCATAAGCTTTCATAAAACACATTACTAGATTTTCTGATTACTGGCTACCCTAGAGTAACATGGTTGTTTTCCTATAATAAATATGTTAGGTTCAGCTTTGTTAGGCTTCTCTCTAGTTCTGTTTTTACTCACCAAGGAGCTTGCATGTTTAGCGCAAGGAAAATTTAGACTGACTTCATAGCTGCATCTCTATGCTTTAAAAGATAAGAGATCAATATTTTTATTTTTGCCTGATTTTGATCCCCCAAATCCATGGGAGAAGATTTCCAGGGAAACTGTTTTAGCTTCTGGCAGAATCTAATCTGAATGTCTGAAATCAACTCCCAGTTTCTTTTAGAACAATGAAATTAGATTCATCTGCTTGGGCCTATCACCCTCCACTTTGTTTACCACTGCATTTGGGGAAAAGTTTTAGAGATCTCAAAAGCTTACATGTTATTTTTCAACCTTGAGCTAGCTTGGTAAGGTTAGTCTGTCCTTAGTATGAATTCTGAAATTCTTATCCACTGTATTTTTTTTAAATGTGCACTTCATTGTATCATGCTTTATTAATATAATCAACATAGCAGGATCAACTAAGACAACTCTTGATATGGTCTGTAAATTCTGATATTCCACAGGGACACAGATTATGACAAAAAAATCTTATTCTGGTTGTGCACTCAGGATCATAAATACTCTACTGTACTTAAACGTCTGCCTCTATATGGAACATAAAGATCTTTATTAATTTAAAAAGAAGTTTTGGTTTATTAGGGTTGAATAACACATGATATTAAATAGTCTTTAAATCAGTTTTATTTTGTTTTTCAAAATAAATCAATAATTGGTGCTATAGTTGTCACCAGGATCCCCTGGGAAATAGAAGCTCTAATTAATATAACTTTTAGTAGTTGTTCCTCATGAAAACAATCTGAAATCCCTTCAGCCTAACTTTGGTGTTTTGTAGTATTGTTCATTCCTAAATCCATTGCTTCAGCATCAGTTTTCTAGAAACAATCTCCATCTCTGAGCTGCTTGTTTAGGGATCCACTTCTACAGAACTGAATTGTCCATGTCACATTAGGCCTGCACTTCTTCATATACTCCTCAAGTATCTGCCTTATTAATCTATGGATATTGGGGGAGAGTAAGGATAACAGGGCTGCCTTGTATCTGGAGTAGAGCCAGCATTAAGCTCTTTTCTCCCATGTGTGAATGTGCCAGAGTTGCAAAAACACAAATAATTATATGCTGCTTAAGGCATAAACATAGTGGTACTATCTAAGTTGTGTTTGCATATGCTGGGGGGTAGTAAAAGAGCAGCAAATGTTGTTACCCTGAATAAACAAAATGTGTTACTCTGTTTCTCTTTCACACTGAATTGAATTGTGGATCCATTTGGCGTTTATGTGTCAAGGCAAAAAATAAAATAAAAAAATAAAAATAAGTTTCCTTTTAAAAATAAAAGCGTAAAACTTGAAGGTGATATTTCCTTCCTTCCTTCCTTCCTTCCTTCCTTCCTTCCTTCCTTCCTTCCTTCCTTCCTTCCTTCCTTCCTTTTTAAGAAAATAAATAATGGCTTCTACTGTAAGTAGAAATAATAAATATTCCATAAAGTGAGGCATATCTATTTTGATTTCAGTCCAAAATTTATGATGTTCTTAAAATATTGGTTGTTTTTTCTGAAAAATCACCTGTAATAATTACATTTTTATGTATGCGTCTCTCCCAAGTATATATTTCATTTTATAGAACCTAAAAATTATCCTTATATATGTTGCATGCATCATTCCCAATAATTTTATAGGTAATTATACTTGTGAAGAATATATATGTAGAGAAATCACCTGATGAATGCCCATCATTTAATCTGCTATCAGCACTGGTTGAAGATAAGCTCTCTTTTGTTAAAAAAAAAATGGATACCAAAGCTATTGGATCCGTGAGAGCTGTTTCCTACATAATAGTCAACATTTATGATCCATGCTATGGTAACAGCCATAAACCAGTAGAACACATGTTTTTGTGTACACAGAAGATTATTGGTCCAACTCTATCCTTCCCATCTGCAGTCTGAGACAGCTAGCCCACGCTAATAGTAGGATCACCTGCATTACAGCTTTTGAAAGCTATAATCATCTGAGACAGAAGCTGGAAGTGCTACTCAGGACAATGCTAAGTGCTTGGGGGTTTAGGAAACAAAGCAAGATACTGGCTGAATTAGACACAGAGTACATACATTTAAGAAGAAAAGGAAAAATATGACATTGCTATGGCTTAGTGCCTAAGGCAATTGTTCAGGAACATTTCATGCTTACCTTGTGGCTGATTACTCTTGAGTGCTACCAAGGTCAGTGAAACCTTGGGTTATTTGACATATGAATGCCAGTTACATCAATTAATGACCCCAAATGCAGTAAGCCAAGTTTGCTCAGTTTTAAAAATCATAGTGCAAATAGATGTTACCCCCCAAAAAAACACACAACAAAATCCACCCCAAATCTCTTTGTAATAAACACATACCAGCTTGCAATCTCTCACTTAAATGGCTATTCTAAGACAGGGTTCTTCCTTACTTGACCCTGACCACAGCATGAACATGCCTCAGTGGCCACTTTCTCCAGCATTGGCCATCGCCTTATAATGTTGCCTTCATTGCTTCCTCAGCTCATACCTGAGGTTGTCCTGACCCTTCCAATGTCAAAAAGAGCATCTTCTCTCTTCTTCCGATACAATTTTTGCCATGTGGATCATTTGGTTGATCTCATATGGCTGTTGCCCTTGCCAAGAATTGGAGCCACCTACAGTACTTGTAGGTGGCTCCACAGTACTTGACACAGTACTTGTCAAGATAATGTGGACATGTCCCACCCTCTGGTAACTATTTTGGCTTGGGCTGCAGGAGAGGTCCAACATCTGGCTTTTTCAGAGGCATCTGTCCACGAAGTGCTCTCCTGATGCTGCTCATCATACTGTCTGGTCTTATATGACCTCCTTACAAATGCAAAGTAATTCTTTAGCACCTGAAAAAGGGCTTATCTTATTTTATAAGCACTGGTTCCGTGCTCCTTGGAAAGAGCACTGATCCTGTGCTACCCAGAGGGCTGATTTAAACCAGGAAACAGAAACAGGCTCCGAAACCTATGTGTACAGTAGTTAGTTCTGCTGCTGCTTCCTAGTAAGAGTCATTTGTTAACCTTATTGACAAAAGAAGAGGACTGGAAAGAGAACAATACAGGTTAGACTGGCATAATAATCTGCCACACACAAAGTACTGGATAGCAGATGAAGAATTAGAAATATAATATAAATACAACTTCATACCCATAGAAATAAAATTGCTAAACAGCAATGAAAGTGTCAATTTATTGGCACATTAAACACACAAACAGATAGAGATAGA
>NW_015387662.1:229645-299833 GCF_001527695.2 Protobothrops mucrosquamatus
ATGGGGCTATGTGTCATCTGTAGACAAACTGGACTTCCCTTCTCCCATTATTTTTTTTTCCATTCTGAAATCATAGGACATATTTAGATTATGTTCTTAGCAGATCCTGCTGATGCTGGCTGGACTCTGTGGCTGAAGAAAATTTGGTTTGGATTTAAACAGTATGGGAGCAACTTACCAAGTCCCCACTTATCTTCCTAGCTTTTGTTTCCTCCCAGTATTTCATGCTGAGAAGTAATAAATAGCCTTACTCACAGTCACTCATGCTTTGGTCACCTCCCAGCTGGATTACTGCAATGTTCTCCTCAAGGGACTGTACTTGAAGACCACCCAAAAACTTCAACTGGCTCAGAATACAGGAGTGTGCACAACATTGGGGGGTCCCTAGATTTGCCCATGTTATACTTCTGTTGTGTGAACTGCACTGGTTTCCAGTTTTTTTCGGGGCACTATTTAAAATGCTGGTCATCACTTTTAAAGCTCTATGTCCGTGGTGGCGAAACTATGGCATGGGTGCCACAGGTGGCACGCGGAGCCGTCCCTGTGGGCATGAGCACCATTGCCCCAGAGGGAGGCTGGGCCAGGCTGCTCCCACATGTGCCTCTCCACATGTGCCTCTCCCACATGTGCCTCTCCACATGTGCCTGCGCTCTTGCTCTCTCTTGACCGTGGGGGGGGCGCGAAATCGCTCTGGAGGCATAGATCCGGGCGGCAGAGGCCATGCCCATCCAGCGGGCCACGCCCACCCAGTGGGCCACACCCACCCAGCACCCGGCAATACATAAGTGGGTTTTGGGTTGCAGTTTGGGCACTCGGTCTCTAAAAGGTTCGCCACCACTGCCCTATGTGATACACTTTTAAAGCCCTATGTGATACAAGATATTTACAGGACATCTACCCATCCTTCGAGGTCAGATAGGGTGAGCATGCTTCTAGTACCTTCCACTAAATATTGCCCTCTGATGGCACTGGTTTCCTGGTTTCCTCCCCAAGTGCTGGGAGAAGACTAGGTAATTGCATGTTAGAGCTTTGATGTCGTGCTAGGTTTTTTAAATTGTTTTTAATGTTTCAATCAATTTGGTTTTGTAGTTTTAGTGTGATTTTATGTGTCTTTTGGTTTTTGACTGAAAGCTATTCAGAGTTGGTTGAAAGATAATATGATTTTTTAAACAAACAAACAAACAAACAAACAAATACCAATTACATTTCTTTCTGTGGACAGGTATTAAATATATATATATATATAGTTCTTCTCTTTCTTTCCCTTTCCCTTTCCTTTTCTCTTTCCCTTTCCCTTTCTCTTTCTCTCTGTATGCATAAGCATCTATATAAAAACATACATAAATGTAAGAGTTAAATTAAACATGTATATAAATGCATCTATATTCAGGCACAACAAAAAGCTTTAAAATAAAACTGTCTTTTTTGCCTATTTACCTAATATGCAGAGAATCAGTGGCTTAAAACCTAGCAGAGTTATTATTTTTAATTACTGTTTTGTCCATGAGCTACCAATTTTAGGGCTCCCACCACCACCACCACCACGAGTTCAACAATGTGACTGTTTCATTGTTTTTTCTATCACTTGAGGTAGAAGGTGTACATGCCTGTTTCTAAACAGCCCAAATATTGTGTCAAAGGAAAATAACAGCTGTTTCAGCATTTCAGTGGTATACTGGTTAACTTATTATTGCCTTTTTCAGTCCAGAGGGCAGAAATGTGGATAGCTCAGGCGAAGAAAAATAATACCAGGCGTAATAATAATATCAGCAAATACGAAGCTCAAATTCTATTAGAGATTCTTTTATAGGCAGAATTTCCAATGGCAGTTGAATCAGAAATACCCCTCCATGGGCACCCTTTCTGTGCGAGAGGGGCCTGTGAAGTTCTGATGAGGTTCAGAGCTATATAGGCCATAATGTATTCTACCAGAAGGATCACCCATGCTAGACAGGTCCTAGTAGAAACGCCAGACTAACATCAACTCATTTATTATGGTCAGAATCACAGAATAACAGAGTAGCAGAATAACAGAGTTGGAAGGGATCTTGGAGGTCTTCTAGTCCAACCCCCTGCTCAGGCAGGAAAGCCTATACCATTTCAGACAAATGATTGTCCCGTTTCCTCTTAAGAACCTCCAGTGTTGGAGGTCCCACAACTTCTGGAAGCAAGTCGTTCAACTGATTAATTGTTTTGACTGTCAGAAAATTTCTCCTTAGTTCTAAGTTGATTGTCTCCTTGATCAGTTTCCATCTATTGTGTCAATGCTGCTAACTTTGGATGTTCTTGTTTTGACAACAGATGAAAATGCAGCCATTTTCTCTATGCTTTTAGAATTAGTTGGTGCTGGGAGCAGGGATCGGAATGAGAGTTCAGTTGGTCATAATAATAATAACTCTGCCGTGGGAATCCAAGGACAAACTGGGTCCAGAGCTGATAACATTTTGGTGGGCTGGAGAGCTGGGGAGAAAGCCCGCGTTTCAAGCTAATTGGGGAATGTGATTTATGACTGTTTATTGGGGGTGGGAATTGTACTTTGTTACTTTGCATCCAGGGGAGGGGAATTTAGTTTTTGGGTTCAACTATGTAGTGTCGATACTTTGTTTCCCGAATAAAATATTTTTTAAGAAAAACAATGCCTCGAAGTTCTTTTGAAGGGTTTCATCTGTCGGAACCATGACATATTGCTTCTTGTCCTGCCTTCAGGTGCTTTGGAGAATAGGTTGACTCCCTCTTCTTTGTGGCAGCTCCTGAGATTTTAGAATATTGTTTTCATTTCATCCCTGGTCCTTCTTTTCATTAAACTAGACCACGGGTCGGCAACCCGTGGCTCTGGAGCTGCATATGGCTCTTTCAGCCTTCTACTGCGGCTCCCAGTCCTCCTCTGCCATTTGCAGAAAGAGAGAGACAGAGACAGAGAGAGGCACTTGCGCTTCCCTTCTCTCTCTCTCTCTCTCTCTCTCTCTCTCTCTCTCTCTCTCTCTCTCTCTCTCTCTCTCTCTGATGTTCTGCTCACCTGGCCAGCTGGCCTCACGCTGTTCTCTGACAAGCTGACAAGCTTATTGGGCGGACTCCCTGCCCTTGCTTCATCTCCACAGGAAGCAGCAGAAAGCAGCAGCTCTCTCTCTCTCTCTCTCTCTCTCTCTCTCTCTCTCTCTCTCTCTCTCTCTCTCNGAGAGAGAGAGAGAGAGAGAGAGAGAGAGAGAGAATATGAATATATGTTGTCCTTACTGGACTTTTAGTAAAGAACATTTAATGAAATATTTTGATTTTTTTAAATTAAGAGATGAGGTATGGGGATAATTATGCTGTATTTAAAGATGGTAGATAAGCTACTAAAATTGTTTTCACCTGTTGGGATGAAGGAGAAAGGTTTTTTCCCCCTCCTTCTCCAGCATAAAAAATTGTTTTCTTTGTAGCAGTTCATTGATTTCATAAATGCAACACACTATAGTTTTTTTTATACATAGCATAAAGGTAAAAAAGGATATATGCAGTGTTATCTTCATTTTAGATGTCAAAAGGGTTTTGTGGCTCCCAATGTTTTCTGTGAGAAACGGGTCCAAGTGGCTCTTTGAGTGTTTAAGGTTGCTGACCCCTGAACTAGACATACCCAGTTCTTGCAACTATTCTTTATATGTTTTAGCCTCCAGTCCCCTAATTATCTTTGTTGCTCTTCTCTGCACTCTTTTTAGAGAACTCAGAAAAAGAATTCGATTTCAGATTGGTTGTCATCCAGGTCAACCAGGGCCATGTCAGTTATTAGTGTTTCTAGAAACTGTTGACAACTGGGCAATGGGACTCAAGAGCTATGGTTGGGCAACCATACCTAGCCCTGTATGATTACTGGGAAAATAACCACAGACAAGACAAAAATACAATGTCTTTGAAAATCATACCATTATGACCTGCTATTATAAATTGGAACTAACAAATGGGAATACTTAAAATAAATGTTAGAACACTGAACAATGATTAGCAGACCAAAGGAGATTTATTACTAGAAATAAACTATTTAGGGATGCAGAACTGGAAGAGATACAGAAAAATTGTGCAAATGGAAGATCAAACAAACAAACAAACCCAATAGTAGAATGGTAGAAGAAACTCAGATAACAATTGCTAATATAAAGGAAAAAGCTCATATGGACCATAGAAACAATAACTTTGAAGAAGTAATAGTACAGAGCAAGTACAAGTTAGCACTGAAACAACCTATGATCTGACCCCTGTTGGTCCACAAGAAGAATTAAAAGAGAAAATTATGATATATGCAGAACTACCAGCAGAAAGCCAAAAACTACCAGCACTGAAAGTAGTGCTCCCAACATACACGGGATCTATCATGAAGGATGTGAATAAGGTGCTTGCAAGGATTAAAATATCATCTATTGAAGAGACAAATAAGCTTGCCTACAATACAGCAGTGGTGGTTGTAGAATTGAGTATTGACATTAGAAAAATGTAAGAGATCTAAACAGTGCTTTTTTGAAAGAAAAAAAAAGGTGCCGGAACTCACACATGTCATACAACCCGCCTTGCCTACCCTACAAGGTTCCATCCAAAAAAGGTGCCGGAACTCCGTTCTGGCCGTTCTATAACAAAAAAAGTCCTGGATCTAAACATTTGGTTGACTGAGTGACCAGCCATACTACTAAAACATTTCTGCAACGTTCTGAGCCATTGACCCTCTATATGTCAGACAAATGTTGTAACCACTATGCTTCTGGAACACCAGGAGTAATTAAGTGCAACAGAGATTAAACAACTGCAGATTTGCAACCATTGATTCAAGTTAGCAATCATTGTGGCTGAAAATGCTTCTTTTTAAGATGGAGTAGAGTAACGGGTAACGGTAAAATTCACAGCGGGCTGGGGGCAAGTAGAAAATGTTCTCTGTTCCTATTCTCTAGAATAATTGGTGGCCAGTACTCAGTTTGGGCCAATGTGACTGTGCAGATGTGCCCATAAAATGCTGTGCATGTTAATATAAAACAGATAGAAAGAATTATCTCCTGGGCTTAGATATCTGTTGCAAACTGGCAAATTCCTGACAGATAGAGAGTTTTTAGGGATTACTTTGTGTCACATTTTGTCTCTGAAGAGACAGAAAAATAATTTTGTTTTGGGGCTGAGGAAATGGTTTGGGATAGGGTTTTTTTTAGTACTTCTGTTTCTTACTATTTAAATAGACACAGGTTTCTTTAAAATGACGGTCCTTTTGCTAGATTAGGAAAATCTCTTTCTAAAGAAACTAATGGGATGCATAGAATGGAACATTTGGGAATCCTGAATTTTGCTGATAGTGCTGCTTAACTGTGGAGTGTTATGGATTCAAAGATGAAAGAGTGCTTTGGGGAGTGCAAACATACAATTGTGGCCCCAAATATTTCTTTTTGCACTGTTGCATAATCCTAGAAAAGATATAGAGGCATTCAGAAGTTGCTGAAAGCTGCCAGGTTTACCTGCCTGAATGTTCCCTGACTGTTTGCCTGGGAATTCAAAGTACAGTGCAGCCCTCATATATAGTGACTGAGGCTATACCTTGAGCTGTGTCTCGAATTCTTTATCTATGGTTTATTAAATAAGACACAATTGGCTGTGCTTGCATGACATGCCAACTGGTAGAACTATGTTTTACAAACAGAGTGCCTGGCTTTATCTAACTTATGCTAAACGAAAAACAATAAAACCACTTGACTGGGATACTGAGAGATATCCGCAGAAGACAGGGAAAAGGAGGTAAGTAAAAGTAAAAAAGGAGACTGAGAAATAGGATGAAAGAAACAAGCTTTTGTGGATTGGATCATGAGAAGAGAACTGGAATGAAATATTTCCTACAGAATTGTAGTTAGCTAGAGAAAAAAAAAACTCACCTTGAAGCTATCTAGCTAAATTCTGGCCTAGAAATCAGTTATGGAAAAATAGCTGGAAAACTAAAGAACTCAACAAGTATAGTCAATGTTGTAACGTTTCCAATATATTTTAATGATCTTTGTGAAGTATGGAAGCTAGGATGATTATTGAATGAGTAGGGTTATTTTTTTCCCCATCATAGTTCTGCAGTTGGGCAGGGGTAGTAGAAGAATCCCTGTTCCATGTTTGAACTAGAATTGCTGCTGCTGATCTCCAAAATTTATTCAGCATATTTAGGCCATATTTTCTCTCTTGGCCTGAGTACCATTGACAAAATAACAATGGAGAAGCAGTGATTTCCATTCTGGCACGGTCACTGACTTTTCTTACATCCTCTCACAGGCTTTTCCCCTGAAACACGAGGTCCATTTTTTCAAAGAAGTATACCAAGCAGCTTTCTTTTTCTACACATTTTCTAACCTGCTCCATTTTGTTAACCCATTATTCTCAAAAATAGGGATGCAATGACCTAGTTTCTGCTCAATTGATCAATGTTCTGCAATATGTCTGATCTGCCAGAAAACAACAGATTTTATACAGGTTCATTCTTCTAAAGACAAGACATTCTAAGGTGGGAGTGGCAAGTTCTATTTTTGAAGAAGTTTCCCATTGAGTGAGAAGAGTGTGAATGCTGCCTTCAAGATGAAGCCTGCTATGATATATAACAATAGCAACAGCAATAGCACTTAGACTTATTTACTGCCCCATAGGGCTTTACGCACAATCTGAGTCCTCATTTGAAGGATGGAAGGCTGAGTCAACCTTGAGCCCCATCAAGATCAAACTCCAGCCTGTGGGCAGAGTTTTCCTGCATTCTAACCACTGTGCCACGAGGGCTCCATATAAATGCAAAGATAGCTATCTTATAATTATTAATTAATTAATTATTGCTATTGTATAGAAATGTAGTTGGATCCAACCAGTCAGTGTAACTGGCTAAAATTACTTACCGTAACTTCTCTGGAAGCCCTATCAAAATAGTTAAACCAAGTGTGATGTTGCTCCTGGCCTCAAAATCCAACCTACAGCAAGTTGATATCCTTCATGTACATTAAATCTAAGCTCACAAAACATCTGGAGTCTTCAGGTTGGGGAAGATTATTCTGTATAAATTATAGTTTAAGTGGACTTTTTAGCTAGCAGTTAAAATTTTGTAGCTTAGATGATGCTTTGCTGGGCATTTCTGACTCACAGCTCACTTCCTTCTCTTGTATCTTGGAAAAACAGCACAGAACCTTGTTCTGGTTATATTTATATGACTAAAATGTGAGAAATAAAGATCTAATCATCCTCTTTACTGCTTTTCTCATCTTCAACCCAAAATGCTTCTCCTTTTATTTCTCCCCCCCTTCATCTCTTCCTGGAATGCTGACCCATTTGCACATTAACAAAGTAAGAGAAAGGGTTATAGCAGGGGTCTTCAAAGTTGGCCCTTTTATGACTTGTGGACTTCAACTCCCAGAATTCCTCAGCCAGCGTGGGTTATAGTATCTTTATACATTTCTTAACATAATATACATTATGTAATTAACTCTTACATTATTATCAGTTAGAATCAATCCTGTAGGATGAAGCCTCTTCAATGAAGGTGTTGGACCATAATCCTATTATGCTGGTGCAGATAAGTGTTAGATAAGTTAGATAACATAAGATAGATAAGTTCCTAGTCTAGGGCTAAGAGAGAGAAACTGGCCCAAAGTTAGCCCTACCAAACTAGCTCTCTTATTCATTGTCTGTTTGTCAGTCTGTCTCAATGTTTCTTATCTTTGGCAGCTTTAACACATGTGGACCTTCAACTCCCAGAGTTTCCAAACCAGCATATGTCAGCATATGTTGGCTGGGAATTCTGGGAGATGAATTCCACATGTCTTAAAGTTACCAAAGTTGAGAAACCTTGCTCTATCTCAACATGTGGTTTAATAAAATGGATAAATAGCTTCACATTTCACTTGAATTTATGTCATTTAACACTGCTGTTTTAAACACCCACTGATCTAATTCAGAACAAGAAGAATTAGCGCTTATTGAAAAAAAGACTTTTTATTAACACTTTTGTAACATATTCCTTAACATTCTTTGTTTATTTCAATGTTTTGCATGCAATTAATTCTTGTGATAGTTAAGATTGAATATGCAGTACCCAACAGCATGAAACTGGCAAGTAAAAAAAGAAAGATCTTATCCATCCCAAGTTTTCTATCCTTAATATTAGCATTATTTACACTAAAACCAGAGTAGTAGTCCATTACATTAAAAATACCATGCATCTGTGATTTAAATTGGCACTTAGTGTTGCATATGTAGATCCTTCTAATAGGAAAACCTTTGTTGGAAGTATTTTTAGTAAGTGCTTGATATGTAAGTTAACAATTCAATACATAGTATTATACTATTTTATTTCTATAATGAGAAATCAAGAGTCACAAACATATACTACTGTAAGAAGCAGGTTAATGTCAAGCTATTAAAATCCCTGCCTGTGATGAATTAAGCAGTAGTTAACAGAATAACAGAGTTGGAAGGGACCTTGGATGTCTTCTAGTCCAACCCCCTTCTCAGGCAGGAAACCCTGGCCTATACCATTTCAGACAAACAATTGTCCAATCTCATCTTAAAAACTTCCAGTGTTGGAGCATTCACAACTTCTGGAGGCAAGTTGTTCCACTGATTATTTAATTGTTTTGTCAGGAAATTTCTCCTTAGTTCTAGGTTGTGTCTCTCCTTGATTAGTTTCCATCCATTGCTTCTTGTCCTGCCCTAAGATATTGGAACACTGCTATCATGTCACCCTAGTCCTTCTTTTCATTAAACTAGACATGCCCAATCCCTGCAACCATTCTTTATATGTTTTAGCCTCCAGTCCCCTAATCATCTTTGTTGCTCTTCTCTGCAAGTAGTTGTAACACTACTTCTTTCTTTGTTACAACTCAGGGGTTTTATTCCCAAATAAATCTTTTTTAGGATTGGGCTGCAAGTGTTAAACTCAGTAGGATAACCTGATCATATGAAAAAATCCTGAAAGTGGATTATTCCATTTGCTTTTACTATTATTACATTATTTACAATGTTTACACCCTATATTTCTCTGGAATAAAAGTCTATAGATGGTATATACGAGATGGAGCTGGTGTCTCTTTAATTAATTGAGGTAGGTGAGAGAGTGTCTGTTCTTGTCATTCAGAAAGTTGCATGACTGGATGAGGACATGAACCATAGCCAAGTCTGACATTTTAACCACGACACTAAACTACACTGCAAAGGGAAGCAACATTCTTACTGATTTTAAGAACGCCTTGTTCTTTTTCCTTTTTGCATTTTGAAAAGTTCTATTTTTATTACTACATTTTGAAAGCTTTTTAAAAAACTATTGTTGTTCAGATGCATTTTCATGGTCAGCTATTTTCAATAAATATTTTCATCTTATTTTTTTAATGTAATAAATGCCCTATTTTTTCACTTCTTTTTAAAGGAAATCTTATATGGAAACAAAAAACATTGTTTCCCTTTCAGAATAATCTAAGTATTAGATTTTTATTAGTGCTCTATAGGGTCTACCCAGGGTTTTACCAAAAGGAAAAGGTCTATTTGATTCTTCAAGTGTAGAACAGTTTATCTATAGCAGACATGTCAAACACAAGGTCCGGGGCTGGATGCGGCCCGCGAAGTGGTTTCATGTGGCCCGCGAAGCCATCCTGGAAACAGTGAGGAAACGGCCCCCGCTGCCTTGGCCCTGGCCCAGGCCAGCCGGGAGTCAATGTACAATTTTGTGGTGGCCATCTATGCTGAAATGCATTCAGTCTTAGCTCCACAAGGCCGTCTGGAAACAGCGAGGAACCAGCCCCTGCTGCGTCGGCCCCACCCCCTGGGTGCATGTTGGGGAGGTGTCACCCTTTGTGAGGAATGAAGAAATGCACCATCGCCTGGAAATGGCCAGCAAATGGCCCTTGCCTACTTCACATATCCGGCTTGATGGGCTCTGCCCTGGTCCCACCCCTTTCTGCCAGAGACCCTCAGATCTGTCCCACTCCTGCCCAGGCCCCCACAGGCACCCTTGATACGAATGATGTAGAGCTGGCCACGCCCACCCAGCAGGCCACACCCACTCCATCCATGCCCACCCAGTAGGCCGCACCCACCCTGGCCACACCCACCCAGCCCCCCAAGGGCAACCGCAATGCTGATGCGGCCCTCAATGAAATTGAGTTTGACACCCCTGATCTATAGCAAAGCAAATTCAGGGTTTTGCCCTTCACCCTTTTCCAGTTATACTGGAAAGGTTTTCTGAGCAAATATGTTAAAGAAGGATCTTCAAGGGCTTGGGAAAAATACTGGGCGGCTGATTTTGAAAAAAAGGATAAACTGATGTCCACAGTGGAAAGGGAGAATTGAAGGAATAGAAAGTAAGGCAGACTGGTTGAACTTTATTATCATGATGTTTCATAATGTGTAAAGGTTATATCTCCATATATATTTATAATGTCAGATTTAGATTTATATACATATAAATCTCATTTATCCGAGACAGGTGCATTGGGACTGAGAAATTATTTTTTCGGGAGTAGGCATTTCAGCATCCCTTTTTTCTTGTTAATAAATTTAAACCCACTCAATTAAACCCAACAACATAACAGAGATAACAAGACAGTCAGCTAATCACTCATCTACATATAAAATCCTATTAGGCAAAACAATAAAATAGTCACTTTGCTATTCAGATCAGAAAAGAAAAGTTGGTAAACATCTGCCAATCTATAACAAAGATTGGTTAAGGGAAAACATATGTGACTGTTCTAATAGAGAGATCAGTTGCTGAAGATATAACAATGGTTTTTTACTAGATTATAACAATTCAAGTCTTCTACCAGATTCCTCTTATATAATAAATTCTTGCAGGATATCTCTGCACAAGTCATAATGCTGAACAGCATGTTCAGAAGTTGAGTGGAAAATAAAAATGGAGCCATCAGCTGTCTTCTCTTAAAATATCTCCCTTGCCTTTTTACATGGCTTTGGTCCTACTGGAGTTTGGCCATCTTATTGATTGGTTGGCATGTAAGGCTAACAAATGGGATGGGATGGGATGTTCCTTTTCTCCAGGAGATCACCTGTGGCCCTCCAATTAATTAGGGGAGCAAGTTGAAGCCTCCTACACAGGGAAAGTCACTTATAATGTATCTGTACTAAAGCAATTTAAGAAATGGGATGATGAACTAGTGAAGCAGAAATAATATTAATTAGGCAAGCAGAATAACAAAATTAGGAGAAGCAATTTAGCAAAGTGAAACATTCTTGAGGGACTATAGGACACATTGTCTAATAGTCCAGGGCAGGGATAGGCGACCTTGGCTCTTTTATGACTCGTGGACTTCAACTCCCAGAATTCCTGAGCCAGCATGGCTGGCTCAGGAATTCTGGGAGTTGAAGTCCACGAGTCATAAAAGAGCCAAGGTTGCCTACCCCTGGTCCAGAGCAATTCCTCAAACTTTTTGTTCCTCAAATAACAAAGTTCTCGGAATATGGATCGTCATTCGTGCTTTAGAATGTAAAGGTAGACCTTGACTTATGACCAGTCACTTTGTGACTTAAGCACCTCCAAAAGGTACTTAAAACCTGGTTTCATAGTTCTGATGGCTGACTCTCGCTGAAGCCTCACGTAACTGCACTTATGGCCATTTGCAGTGTCTCATGATTGTGATTTACAATGTTTTTGTTGAAAACTGGCTTTTACTTCCAGCTTTTGACAAAAATGCCCCATAGAGAACAATGGGTTTGCTTAACAACTGCTGATTTCACTTAACAACCACTACAAAAAAGGTTGTAAAATAAGGTCTGGTCACATGATAACCTGATTTATGAGCACCACAAATTATGACTGTAATGGGCAGGCTCCATTATGGTTGTAAGTCAAGGATACCCTATCTACATTTTTTTATCCAGATGCACCTGGGGAATTCATACCTCCTTCTCAACTGTAGTGCATTTGAATATGCTGAGTCATGCTACTTGGCATATTCAAGTATTCAAGGCATATTGGGTGCGATGGCTCAGTGGTTAAAGACACTGAGCTTGTCTGCTGGAGAACGGGCAGCGGACAAGACCTGAGCTCTGCACAACAGGGGGAGCTCCCGTTACTTGCCCTGCTCACCTAAAAGTTTGAAAGCATGCAATGCAAGTAGATTAATACCGTGTTTCCCCGAAAGTAAGGTCTACACCAACAATAAGCCCTAGCTTGATTTTGGGGGGTGGGCCTAATATAAGCCCTATCCCAAAAATAAGCCCTAGTTTTGGGGTGAGGCACACACCTAAAAATCAAACTAGGGTGGGGGTGGGGGTGTGGAGCTGCCCCACTCACCCGCATCCATTTACCTTGCAGCCAGGCCTCTTCTTGCCAGCCCACTTCTTCTCAGGCCTCTTCTGCAGCCAGGCCTGAATTTCTCAGTCACAGGGCTTTTTGGAAGGCCTGTGCAGCCAAGATTCAATCCATAGCTCGATTCTGCAAGACCTCAGCAGCCAAGCACCAAGCTATGAATTGAATCCATAGCTCGGTACTTGGCTGCTTAGGCCTTCTGGAAAGGCCTGACTGCAAAATGCAGACCCAAATGCAGCTGCAGAACTTCAGCCCCAGAAGAAGTGGACTGGCTGGGTGGGACTGTCGGTGCTGGAGGTGAGGTAAGGCCTACCCCAAAAATAAGACCTGGTGCCTCTTTTGGAGGCAAAAAATAAAATAAAAAATAAGACCTAGTCTTATTTTAGGGGAAACACAATAGGTACCACGTCAGTGGGAAGGTAACAGGTAACCTTTGGTGTATAGTATACTGGCCATATAACCACAGAAATTGTCTTTGGACAATGCTGGCTCCCTCAGCCAAGAAACTGAGATGAGCACCATGCCCTAAAGTTGGACATGGCTGACAGGGATCTTTACATTTATTGCTACTTGGGAATCCTGGGACCTGTAAAAGATACAAATTAGGGGGGGGGATTATTTCTTACAGATTTTTAGCAAGAAGAAAATAAATATTAGTTTTGTGAAAACCACAAACAGAATCTTGTTCACATATGTTGTTCACATTATAAAAATCTGTAAAGGCTGGGGTATTTTAAAAAATGGATAGGTCATAAAGTCTACTCCCCAGGTCTGCTTGTAGCTTTACTGTTTGTTGTCAGCCTATCAGACATATTTAGTCACCTTCCCATAATCCGCTTATAATCTAAAGTTATATAGAATTTAATCACATATTTTATCACACATATTTATCATACCTATAACCTACTCAGTCTTCAGATTGAACCATCTGCATGCACATCTGTCTTGCTATATGCATGCATTTAGGCAGAAGTGAAAGCTCCTAAATTGTCATCAGTAAAACCATCCACACCATAATACAGCATCTGGAAGCCATCTGAATGTTCTGTCTTTGGAATTACATAGATGGCTTCCTTTATATGATTCTGAAGTTTGCATGTATTAATTTGCAGGATGTGGATTTTTTTTTGAACATAAACCAAATATATGTTTATTGGGGGATAGGGTAGCTGTCTAGCTAAGTAATATTGGTGTAGCATACCCACTTAAAGGTAAAATTGGTAATTTATATGAGTAAGGCTACAACTTCATGTACAAACTCTTGAAAGTTCAATGCTTTGAACTCAAGACTGATCTAGAATTCTGGTGTAATTGTTGCTCAGGGCCCCACCAAAAGTCAATTAATAACCCCCAACAGATCCTATCATATAAAGTGAGGCAAAGATTGCTATTTTGTGACTACAAGGTCCTCACAAGAAATATTCAATCAACTTTTTTTTTGTCAGGAGAATATTGGATAGTCCTAGCAAATTTTCATGGCATCACTAGCTTCTTCCCCATTGCCCAGATTACCACCAGTAAGTGTGGCTTGATCACTGCAGCCAAGCATTGTTGGGCAAGCCTTGGCATACCATTATTTTTCCCTATCTTTTTTTCTGAAGGATAGATAGGCAAAATGGGAAGCAGAGTGGGCTTCAGAATTCTCATAATAATGTATTGAGGAGGAATTAGATTAACTGTGAATGACTAGCTCTGTTTTTGTTTAAAGCTAAACAAATTAGTTAGCTGGGACAAATAAAACTCCCCTTTTTGACATTTGTCTGATATACTGTTCTCCACAATTGACCCCAATATTGTGGGCATAGTCCCTAGTATTTTAGTAATCTTCATCTCCCCAGCCATGACCTTCAAATGATGGTCTGATATTTCTTCTACACCATTTCATTATTTGATCCATTATTTGAATGCAGTATGGAAGAAAAAATAGTCTATCTTCATAGTCCAGTTTTTAAGAAATCAATATAAGCATAGAAGAAAAGGGAACATTTTACCTTGCCTCTGAAAGATTATACGTTGTTACCAATTAAACATTTTTTGAACACACTTGAAATTTCATGTTGCATTTTTCCTCTCCAGCAATCAGAAAATCACATCACTGTAGGAGAATTAGTACTCCCAAGTGATTCTCCAAGCCAAATAATTTTATCAAAGTGGTGATGAATGGGACTATTAGCATCTTCAGCCTCGCTGGAAATGATAGGAACTGTAGAAGGAAAAGGTTATTTTCTAATCACTCACTGAAATGCAGGCATCACACGAAATCATCCTTTAATAACTTGTAGTCTGTTAAACATAAACTTAACCATCACTGGACTTATAAAAGCACTATTACTATTCATCAACATTGGGCAGATGTCTTAGTAATGATCAAAGAGACTCCTTCAGAACTCATAATATGTGTTTGTTGTCTCATAGAATGTATGAAAAAAAAATGGTTTTCTTGTACATTGCTGTAAATGCCAGTTCGGCTTCTCCAATATTATACAAACAAGAATTCCAAAACATCTTCAGATTTATGTATGCCAAACAGAATTTTACTCTCTATGAGCAGACTAATTTCAAAAAAGTTTGTAGAGCCCCTATGTACAACTGACCTTTGGATGACTGAGGTCCCTCAATCTTTGGAATGAGAAGACATTGCTGGAAATATTTTGCATCATCGTATATATCAGGATAGCAGCGTAAAGCTTGATTTTATTTATTATCTTTTTCTATGTGGTTAGGATTACATATGCATTAATGGGTTTAAGTGATATATTAAAATGGGATTAAATTTAATTGGTCGGGATGCAATGAGGATTACTTATTATTTGAAAGATATAAGATTCTGCTGTTATTGTAATAGGCAATGAAAAATAAATATAAAATATGAGCTATTTTCTTAACAAGGAGCAGAGGGTTAAATTAAACCCTAGCTTTTATTTCGCATCAATATCATATCTTTTTTTAAAAAAAGTTTAAATGACTTGATTAATTAACTTCAAGACAGATGGTAATCAATTAGTATTCTTTAATCAAGAATATACATATACATATATATACTAAACAAATAAAATAAGAGTGAACACCAGGAATATTATAAACTAGAAGAGTTTAATAAAATCACCAAGCTTTCGTCGGAAAACTACCGACATCATCAGGGTTTAATGCTAGTCAATGGGAGAGTCCTTTTATAGGCTGTTCAATGTTTGCGCCCGGCTCCTGGACCTCGTCATCGGTCCTGATTGTTTAAGCTGCGCTCTAAACGTCACTCTTGCATTGGTTGTTGCTCTTCTCTTGCATCCCTTACCTGTGTGTATGTCACCACCCATCCTCCCCTCGCAGAGTTCTGGGTTGGGAGAAATCTCTCCCCCCCTTTTTTGGCTGGCCATGGGCTCCGTATCTCTCAGATGTTTGTTTCTCTCATAACCTCTCTCTCTCTGCCCAGGACGTTTGTTCTAGTTTGTTAAAGGTATCAGGCTGTAAGCCAGGAGAAGGTGAGTTCTAGCCCTATCTTAGCATGCAGGTCAGCTGGTGATTTTAGGCCAGTCACTCTCTCTCAATCCATCCCTCTCACAGCGAATTGTAATTGTGAGGAAAAGGAAGAAGGACTATTAGGTAGGTTCACTGCCTTGAATTACAGCACTTCTAAAAAAGAATAAAGGCAGGATAAAAATAAATAAATGAATATATAAATACAGATTAACTAGAACGAGTTAAAGGAAAGGTAATGAACTTTAGAGGACTAAGACATAAATCCTATGAAGAGACATTATAGGCATTCAGAACATTTGACCTAGAGAGGAGAAGACTCTTGTGGAAATAGGCAGGCCCTTTGCAAGGACTTGAAATGATGTTACATAGAAGAAGGTCAAATCCTGTTCTGTATCATGAAAGATCTAGAATACGAGGGCAATTTGGAAATAAACCTCCATTTGGTTATCAATGACAGACACTCACAGATACAGATATCTTTATTATACACATTAGAAAACTACAACATTACATTACTTTTTGACATAATCGCCAATTGAGGCACTTGTCCTAATGTCTTACAAGGTTTGAAATTCCTTAGTAGTAGTTGTTCGGTGCCAAATCTGGGCTATGGGGAAGGTGACACAGCAGCCTTGATGTGAGACACATTTCAATGAGAGACACTGATTCTTCCCTGCCATACCTCTTGGTCATTGGAAACAGTCTTTTGATGATGCTTTGAGCCCTAAAGAATTTCAGTTTCTTGAATGTCACTTGAATAACCTGCACTAAGAACAACAACCAAAAAAACCTCTAACAGCTGAAGAGTGCTGTAATCTAGTGGCTCAGGCACTGAACTATGAACAGAGAAATCTATGTTAAGCCCATTCTCAATCAAAGAAGCTCATTGTCACTATCTGTCAACCTGAGATACTTTATACAGTTGTTAAGGCAGAAAAATGACACACCCCCTTCAATTCCTGGAAGAAGGGGGGGGGGGTTAAATCTAATTAACTAAGGAACAAATAACCCAATACTGCTCTCACAAATTACAGTAAGCTCTGGAGAATTGAGTCAGAAGGCTGTGCGACAAAAAATGAAGCAAGGATAAGATACTCTGTTCACCTGCTCAATTTGGATGCTACTCTCTTTGAACACGTTGTTCCTAAAAGATGTCAGTTTTGCTTTCCATTTTTCTTTTGGTTATATTTTATGTATGTTTACATAAAGATCAATCCAGTATTTGGAACAGAAAGCAAGCGACATCAGAGGGAGTAGCATAAAAGCACAGGATTTGCCACATCAGATCAAGTCACTGGTGCTTGAATCTAAGCTCTTGCTTCCAGCAGTGGGCAGAATGGCAGATCTCTTTGTGAGAAAGGAACATACCACCAAAATTGCTGCCTTTGTGAGGTGTATCTCTTTATGTGTCTCTTTATATCTCTTTATTTTCCAAAGCCCCAGAAGGCACGATAAGAAACAATGGATGGAAACTAATCAAGGAGATTAGAAGCAACCTGGAATTAAGGATTCTCTTCTTAAAAATTTCCGGTGATGGAGCACCTATGATTTCTGGGGGTAAGCTGTTCCACTGGTTGATTGTCCTCACTGTCAGGAAGTTTCTCCTTAATTTCAGGTTGTTTCTCTCCTTGACCAGTTTCCAACCATTGTTTCTCGTCCTTTCCTCTGGTGCTCTGGTGAACAACCCGACCCCCTCTGCCTTGTGGCAGCCCCTCAGATACTGGAACTCTGCTATCATGTCTCCCCTATTTCTTCTTTTCTTTAGACCAGCCAAACCCAAGTCCAGCAGCCATTCTTTGTATGTTTTAGCCTCCAGACCATTGATCATCTTATTTGCTCTTCTCTAAATTTTTTCCAGACTCTCAACATCTTTTTTGTTGAGTATTTTTTGTTGCAGTATTTCAGGTGTGGTCTTGTTGTTCATCCATCGATTTCGATGAAGACCATGACATCTTATGGATTATGGGCCATCAACAGTGTGTCCGTAGATGGCTGATAAGACCGATGTTAGCACGGAATGTTCTGCCACATACTGAACAGAGAAATGTGGACACTGTTGGTTCAGCATTTGCAGCTCTGGCTTTACGGAGTGCTCGCTTCTCTTGTGCCAAGATTGTCCTTCTGTGTTCATATGTCTGGCAACTCTGGAGTCTATGCCTCTGTTTATACAACCCAGGATTGTATTAGCTTTTTTTTTTTTTTTAAACAAATTTTTATTGATTTTTTAAAATAAACAAACATACAATTATGGCATACATTAATAATAAAAAAACAAACAAAATAAAAATCCCCTACTCTAAGATGCTCAGCATCCTCTCAGGACCACATTCACCCTCTCTTCAACCTACTTCCCGCCTCCTTCTTTCTTCCTCCTTCCTTCTTCCTCTCCACCCTCTCAACCACTCTACCCTACACATCCCCCCTCCTTCTCTCCTCCTCTTTCAGATGTGGTCCTGGAGGCCGACTGAGCCTCCATCCTTCAATAAGCGCATTATATCTCACTACCATTCTAGTATACCAAAATATATACATAAATCCCTTACCCCCCACCCCCCCTGGACTTCCCGGAACCAAATACAGGATTAAAACACCTCCCATTCCATATGTAAATTACAATTTAACTAAACAAACATAATACGATCAATATTTACGTACTTTAACTCAATCTAAAACCAACATTTAAACTATAAACTAAAATACATACCAAACAGGTTTTTTTAAAAAAAATCTAAATATTATGTATAAAACATCTTATATAAATTTGTGTATTAGCTTTTTTGAATGCTGCTGCACACTTCTAGCTCATAGTAAAATGATCGTCCACTAGGACTCCAAGGTCCCTCTCACAGTTACTGTTTTTAAGCCAGGTCTCGCCAATCTGTATTTGTGCCTTTGGTTTTTCCTACCTAAGTATAAGACTTTGCTTTTCTCCACATTGAAACTCATTTTGTTGGATAGGGCCCATTGTTCGAGTTTTTCAAAATCTTTTTGGATCCTGAGCTTGTCTTCTGGGGCGTTGGCTACTCCTGCCAGTTTGGTGTCACATTTTCTGTTCAGGTGCGTTCTGCCCCATTCATTGTTCCTCCATTGCCATGACTTTCCAGTCAGAAAGCAGGGATATGACATTGGAGAAAATATGCAACAAATGTTAGTAAAACATCAGACAACCCATGACTTGGGTCATTGTTTCAGAGATATTTCCTAATCAGATTCCTCATGCTTCAACAATGGCAAAGGTTCTAATGTATTTGAAAAGTTTTAAAATTCAGGGAGATATTCATAGATGAGTGACTATAGAAATAAATAAATGAATATTTTCTAGCGGTATTGACATCCATGGTAACAGTTTTCCTGAATGCTCTCTCTCTGTCTCTCTCTCTCTCCCCCCCTTACTATTTTAATTATTTTTATGTCTTATAGTGTACACCATCCAGAATCACTTGTTGAGGCAGGCAGCTATAGAAATAATAAAATAAAATAATAATAAAATAAAATAAATATAAATAAAAAATAAAATAATTTAGAGATGTATCTGCCTTGAAAGTAACCCATGTTAAATTGTATAGCAGTTAAACATCAGCAGTTGACCATAAAAATGTTTTATGACATTTTGTATTATGTCATAAAATGCCTTATGATATTTTTATGTCATAAAATATTTAATAACATTCAACAAATTTCAGTTCCATGTGAGTAATGGGTTCTGGATTTTGGATGCATTCTGTAATTTAGTCCATTTCAGGTACCTTGGTTGAAAACGTTTTGCTCTATGTTGCATCTTTCCATCCAGTTAAAGTTGCAGATGCGAGAGTTTTAAGTTCAGCCTTGAAAAAGAAGAAAGTTTGAGAAACAAATTTGGCCCTTCTTGGCTCTGTTTGTAAGAGGGCAGAAAATAAAACATTGTTGGTCTTTCAAGATTTTATTATACCCTGTATCACTAAAATACAATTCTAGTATTTCTTGTGGTATCTGTTTTCTGACCTGGCTTACCTTGAAGGTCTGAAAGCTTCAAAGATGGCTTTCACAGGATCCCTTTAATGACACAGTCACTCGCTGTCTTCCTTGCTATAGGAAAGAAACATCATTTCAAGAGATAGCAGGGAATATAAGCATTGAACACAATGTGATTATTTGCTAAAAGCTGATCAGAGACTACCAAATATCAATGTGGTTGACTAAACAATGCTTTTGCTTCAAGGTATGTAAGAATAGGAATGTAGGCATACCTCACACAAGCTATGATGTTTGTTTTTAACTTACTATGATATATGGACATAATTATTATGACTTATTAAGTGCAAGCTACGTCTTATATCTTATGCAACGAACCATGAATAAAAGCTGTACACTTTTTGTTTCTGATATTCTCCACAGTTTCTGATAGCACAGTGCTACCAAATTGAAGCATTTTAGTCATGGTGAGACACAACAAATTGCTTCTTGCCAAGTTACTAGCTGAAATTATGGGAATAGGGACAGGTTAATTTTTATTATACCTCCCTCATCACTGGAGTTGCAGACAGAGTATTTTATGGTCCTTGTCCTGTCATGCAATTACAGGCTGGTATTTTCTATTATATCATTGTATTATAACTGCATAAAAAATGCTCAGTTCAAGTATACATCTTAAGTAGTTTTACATATACTATTGCCAAACACAAATATAAGGTGCTAAACAAACTAATATATGTTTAAGTATGTTCTCCATCTACATATTTTCTCTCAGACTGTTCTTCCTTTCTACTACGAGTTGTAGCAAAATAAGCTATTGGAATTTTCTATACCCAATTACAGTCAAGAATGACAGTCTCCTCATTAGATTTATAGTTGGTTGAAGAGATACGCTTCAACCAACTGAAGCATATTCTGCAGCAGCAGCAGAAACATACCTTGGAAAATTCAAACTGGATTAACAAACCAGCATGCATACTATTATCACTGTTATTTGCTAGCTAGCTGTCGACTGGTGCTATTGAAGTCTTCTTCACCATCAGCAACCATGGAAGATCCTGGTGGTCCCACACAATGGTAGGCATTTCTGGTGGCCAACAAGTTCCAGTGCAGATGCTTGATGAAAACAGATAATTCTTCTCTTCCTGCTGATGGATGAATATTGGGAATTTTGGCTTCCTGGAGAAACAGTAATTGGCCTCATGGATTCTCTCTTTATCTGCTACTATTTCTTCTTAGTTCAATGTGGTTTTCATGAACTGTTGATGATTTGAAGAGAAGGAAGAATACTGAGGAAGCAGATTGGTTAATCCTTTTTTCCCCCTTCTGCCATTCTCTTCTGCTTAATGGTTCCCTGAATTTTCAGACAGCTAGAAAGTGGAGGGAAGACAGTTTAAGAACAGAGAAGAAGTTAAACTGGGGAAAACATGATAGCTGAACCTTTGCTATTCCTTCATTCTCATTTCTAGTTTTGTTCAAAGCTATTTAACTTTCCAAACATTAGGAATTTAAAATTTGCTCTTTGTTGTTAACAATCTGAAAGGGGATTCATGCCTTCCATTTGGAATTAGTGAGAAAGGAGAAATTAGGGCAGCAACTTACTATCCACCAGCAATGAATAATGTAGAAACTTTTCAAAAGATCCGAATGACAAATACACAGTGAAGCATCATATTCCCAACATAAGAGTGGAGAGGCTTAACATTTCTGGCTAATGTTCAATTCCAAGTAGTGTAATTAATCTGGAACTGAAGAATGTCACAGATGTTTAAAATTATTTTTCTACTGACTCAGTATTCTGAAAGCTTGCAAACTGTAGGCTGTGGGTTAATAGCCCCTAAAGTTCATTGCCCACTGGGCCATCTTCCAAATTTGGTGCTCTGCAGAAAGCAGTATGCATGCATGCCGAGCCAGACTGTTTCCAAAGTTCCATCTATAAAAAAAAGTTTTAAAGAAAAATAAAATGGCTGTCTGGCCTGACATTATTTTGCTCTCACATAGAAACCAAACACTAAATAAAAATATATATATAATATGAGAACTAGACTGGAAAGCAGCCATGTTGCAGCATAGGATTTATTTTTAATTGTTTTAAATTTTTGGTGAGAGTCAGACTTTAATACATGGGGCAGTTTATCATGTTTTGATTGTTCAAAGATAGAAATCCATCAACTGACTGTGTATACATAGGTTAGCCAAGTGTTAGGAACGAAAGGCAAAGTATATCGATGTGCTTACATCCTTAAACATGCTAAGGACATGCTGGGATGGGTGGGCCTCTTCCCCAATCAGAAGGAACACTTTGGTGGTACTACAAGAAATTCTGTCCATGTTCAGATAAATTATCTCTTGTATTGCTGTGAATGGAGATCTGATCAAAGATTGGATTGGAATGCTACAGATCATGTTCAGAAAATATCATATATCAGAATTACATAACTGTTATGATGCTATTTGGGTTTATTACAGTAGAATCCTATACAGTTTTGCTCAGGCCTGTTCCCACTTGTAATTAATTATGGCACACTCAGACCCAATTTTCTCCCTTGGCCCAACAACATTAATTTAACAATAGAACTACATCTCACCTTCATTTTGCACAACCTAAGGTGGCATGCTTAATGTTCTTGCCTCCTCTTTTCCCCATAACATCAAACCTGTGAGTTGAGTTGGGTTGAGAGAATGACTGGCCCAAAGTAATTCAACAAGTTATTATGCATAACTCACAATCTCCTGTTTTATAGCTCTACTCCTTAATCACTACACACCACATTGGCTCTGGTCCCCAGCTCATGAGCAAGATAGTTTTCAGATGGCCCTATTGGTACTGATATAAAAATAGCAGTATTTTCCCTTCTTTGGTCACTATCAAAGGCGCACTTACAAATATGTAAAAATCGTTATACTTCACCATCCATTACCTTGGAAGAGAAGTCAGCTGACTTGTAGCAAGTGTGATCAAAGATATTTTGGAGGAGTCTTGAGAAGTCCATTTAGGCTTCATGCTTTGGATCACTTCCCAGCCTCTACCATCACTTCTCCCAGTGGTGGGGTTCAACTATGTGAACAACCGGTTCTCTGTGTGGATACCGCTTCCAGAAGTCCATTCTGGGTGTGGGCAACAAAAACTTAGCTACCGGTTCTGCCAAACTGGTGCGAACTGGCTGAATCCCACCACTGCTTCTCACCCAAACTTTCCTCTCTCCATTACACATTGTTTCCTTAGTACTTAAGTAGAATATATTTCTCTATTTTGAATCAACTTTTCTTCAGGTTTCCATCAAGGTAAAAAAGAGATTGCCAGATGCCCACCATTTTATTAGGGAAAGAAGAAGGGGAGGGTTTGCATCGAGTCTAACAGTATTCTGAAGTTGATTTTTCCCCTCTAGATGCAACAACCCTACTTTTCCTCATTGTAATGCTGTCAAAATAATGCTAGATATTGAATGGGGCCCTTGTTGGGTACTATATAGTTTCTCTATATTTGTCAATTTCAACAATCCCCCACTCCACTAGGAAAAACAAATGGAACAGTTAGCCAGTTTCATTTCTGCTCCATAGGACCTCCCTGATTTGACAATGATGCAAGGTTTGCCTCCCTATTCTCTGTGATGATTTTGGCCTAGTATCTTTCCGCATGATTCTTTATCTCATATTAATTGTGGGAAATGCAAAAAATGGGCTTGGAGTTGCACCCAAATTAGCCTAGAGAAACCCAGGCAGCATTCTCTAGTCAGATTTACTCTTTTTCTGCTGATTTATGAATATTCTTCCTGCTGGTAGGCATGTTGATAGGGGCATGCAGGTCAGAAAACCAACCATCTTGCCTTTAATGACTGTGCACTCACCAATTATAACAGCAGTATAAAACACTGGCTTGGACCAGACACACCTGTGACAGGGTAGATATTAGCAATAGAGGCAGCTGGCATTATGTCTGTTGATTTAAGGATGGCTAGATAGCATCTGCACATGGAGCAAAGCCTCCAGGTAGCTCACATTCAGATTAGTTTGTTTCTAAGACTGCAGTCTTGATCCATCAGAACTTCAATACATATTACATTCAGCACTAGTCTAATGTTTCTGGAAGCCCATCCATACATGGGAACAAGAAAGAAACATGCATCCTGCTTTGGTTTCCTCTGCCCCTCCAGCTCCTCCCTGTTGTAGTTGTTTTCTCTGATGCATTTTGCTTCTCATTCTGGAGTTTCTTTTTGGAACTTTGTCATGGGGATATCTATCCACCATCATTCTAAAAATTCCTTTTTAAAAAGCTATCAATACATGTTTATGACTCCCTCAGTTTTTGTTCTGGTCATATCAGGTTTTTTTTTCTCTGTTGTGAAATACAACTTAGGTATTTCAATGAGGAATAGTTTTGTTGCTCTTTATATTGGTCCAGTGCACACAGACATAACATGCTTGATTGCTTAATCATGTGCTTCAACTATGCAAGGCATAGTGCTCCTAACTACTTCATCTCCTCTCTGCATAACCATGGTTAAGTATTACTTTGGCAGATTCATTAACTGCGAGGAACGTTCATCAGGGCTTCTGCTGCACCAGAACTGGAAAAAAAAAATTGGATCCTTTCTTCAAATCCTAGTTAAACTGTAAGTGAAATAGTTAAAGCCAGTGGGGGAATTAGGTTTGAAATGTGTAACACAGGAGGAAAAATGTGATACTACAGCTCGCTTCCAATATAATTCATATGGGGTTAAGCAAGTCTGATAGGAAAACTGAAATTCTGCAAATTTAATGCAATGTTGAATAACAACAAACATATCATCCGTAAGATGTTAGAGCTAACTCCTCAGCAATTACCTTGAGAGAAAGAAGCAGCACGATTTCTTTACATCCATAATATATAAGTTGCACAGAATTTGGAAGTTGTTTTGTGTGCTTAGAACTGATGTGGTCTTTTTCTCTCTGTCTCTCCAGAATTAGAAACATTATGTGTCCTAATGAGCTTAAAGTTTTAGCATCCCATTATGGCTCTTTTCCACAGCTACCTCCATAGTTCGGATGAGAGTTAAAATAGAGGTTTCCAAAAATAGCTTCGATGTAAAAATAGTTCCAGCTTTGTGTTAGATAATTGGGAACTGAGATCCGTTTGATCATTTGCTCAGCAGTTTCCGCTTGTTAGCCCAAAATGTGGATTTAGTAACATTAATGTGATCATGAGTATATGGCTCGAGTAATTAGTGTAGGCTTTTCCTTCCGTCATTCTGCTTTTGAAGCTTATTTGAAGCTCATCGAGTTCTCTTTCCAAGAGTTGATACTGTTACACAGAGATATTCTTGGGAACATCACCCACTGAAAAGAGATCATTCCTTTCCTTTAACACCCACTTTCTTCTATGTGATAGACCACATCACTATAACTTCTTGTCCAGTTTCTAATTAATTTTTATGTAGTATTTTCATACTTCTAAATATCCCAAGAGCTTCAAGCAAATATCAATAAACTATGGCAGTTATCTATCGTAGCTGCCATTTTGTGCACATTTAAGTGTATTGTTTTTTGTAGAAATTTAGGATTGTAGCATTTTTACATTAAAAACCAACCCTCTCAGATGAGTGCCTCCAGCTGATTAAATAGGAATTCCACACAAATAGCCATGTGTCTGGTCCCCAAATCCTTATTGTTTCCCTGCCTATATGCTCTTGTTTTGGGGCCTGCCATTCTGCTGGGAGGGGGGATTCATTCTGCTGGGGGGAGGATGGATTTTGTTTTCGCTTGGTATAACTTTTGCTTTCTACCTTTCCTCTCCCGCCCCTATCCACCTGGAAAAGAATGTGAATCCCTTATCAGGAAGACGGTTGTAGAGCAACAAAACTGGAGAAGACCTTGAGATGCGCGCCAACTGTGCCTGTTACCTACACATTGTGCCACCTGTGGATTGGCTAGATTTCAAATGGACATTATGACTCTGGTGGGAGGAGGAATATTGCTGGTTTAACTATACCGTTTTAGCAGGATTTTCTCCAGATCTCTCCTTGAGTTTCCTACTGTCACTAACCCCTAATAAAAGTTTCCTTTTGAGACAATGCCAAGCAGACAAGAGTTCTGCTTTCTTGGGTGGTTAGCTGAGGTGGGTCCTTACACAAGGCAAGATCTGCATAGTACTCAACCCGGAGAAGCTGCTGCCCTACCGGGGGAGTCGCAACTGAATTTCACATGGAGGAGATCTAGGCAGAGAAATGGGCCAAAGACCTCCTATGCCTGAAACCAGATAAAAGCTCTCCAGGGACCTGGAAGAAGCCAGACCTTCTGGCGAAGAAGACTGAGCCAGATGGTCACTCGCTCAGAAAAAAATAAGGATGGGAAGAAAAAGCCCTGAAAGTCACCCTCGCCTGAGGTGGAGGGAAGAAAAAGGCAAAGAAAAAAAACCCCAGAACCTGCCCCTCCTGATAAAGATGGGAAAAAGGAAGAACTGAAATCGGGGATGATGGAAGCTGTGATGGAGTATGTGAAAAAAGCCCTCGACAAATTTAAGGTGCAGCTGAAAGAAAGCCCTGAATTGGAGGAAGAGTTGGATGGCGAACCGGAGGAAGAGGAATCGGAGGTCTGAGAGATGGCAGCGGCTGGAGCCCAGGAGGCAGCACCATGGCGAGGCTGTCCGTCTCAAGGAATCAGAGGCAGACCACCCCAACCAGCTGAGGTGAAACTGATTCTGATAGGAGTGAAGTTTAATGGAGACCCAAAGCGATTGGGGTATTTCCTGGCACAAGTGTTCACCTACATACAAATCCATGGGAGAACACTGCCTACCGAGAAGGTCCAGGTAGTTACCCTAACTTTGGAAGGTGGAGGAGCTGACTGGATGGTGACTCTGTATAATTGCAACGCACCCGAATTGAGGAATTTCAATCGTTTTATGGCTGCTTTCTGTAGGTGTTTTGAAGACCGGCTGCCAGATAAGAAAGCCCGGGAGTGCATAAAGACAGTGAAGCAGGGAAGGAGGCCAGTCACTGAGTGCACTGAAGAGTTCAGAGAATTGACCAGTTGCCTTCGCTGGGTGGAAAACATCCTGGTAAGCTGTTTCCAGGATGGGCTCAATGAAGAACTGTATAATGCCTGCATAGCTCAGGGAGCCCCAGGACAGCTATACGACTGGTGCCTGCTAGCTGAGGAAGTAGAGATCGATCAACGCAAGCACCTACATTGCCTGGTGAGACCAAGCTTCAAGCCACAGTCAGAGAAGGGAAGACCACACGAGGTTCGCCTGCCCCATCTCACAGCACCACCTGCTTCAAATGTGATAAAGAGGGACATTGAACCCTGGCTTGCCGCAGCAAGATGCCTGCCAAGAGAGGGGATTGTCTACCAGCTGGGAGACCTCCGAGAGCCTCACTGCACCCCAAGGAGATTGAGATGAGGTCCAGAGAAGTCGTAGAGCTCCCCTGGAACTGCGATCGACAGGGTCCAGCTACGATTCCATGCTACGATGACCCAGAAGGGACGGAAAGCAACTATGAAAATGACCCATTGGTGAGTGGGCCAATTAACCCATAACAGTGCCCCTAGAACTTTCCATACCCGGCACTGGGAGGACAGTAAAATTAGTAGCCTTGCTAGACTTGGGGTCCACCCAATGCATGATCAGCCCAGAACTAGTGGGGAAAATGGGGATACCCCTCAGGAGATTAAAAACTCCAATTACCTTGTGCCAATTGGACGGCTCAGTTGCAGGGGGGTTACCCACCAATTTTGCCACCAGAGCTTTACATATTGACCTGGGGACCATGCAGAGACTCTATTGCTTATTGTGGCCCCAGAGATGGAGTGGCCATTAGTTCTGGGGCTGGCTTGGTTAAAGAAGTGGAACCCCATGATCAACTGGAGGGAAGGACAGCTAAAATTCCCAAAGGGGGGAGCCCCGCTCGCCTCTAAAGAAAACAGCGGGAGATATGGATTATGCTGCAATTTTGCTTTTGCCCTCAGTGAGTCAGAGTTGCAGAACCTCCCAATGAAATACCGAGATTTAGCTGAAGTGTTCAGCGAACAGAGAGCAGACGAACTCCTCCCTCACTGGCCCATAGGCTGTGCTATTGAAATCATTCCAGGGGCGAAACGGCCAAAACTAAAAATGTACTCTATGATTCCTAGGGAGTTAGACGAGCTGGGAAAGTTCATCAAAAAGAATTTGGAGTGGGGTTTTATAGAGCCGGCTAGACCCTGGGTAGCAGCCCCTGTAGTATTAAAAAAAGAAAGATGGCTCTCTTTGTCTGTGCGTGGATTATAGGAGTCTGAATGCGGTGTGGGTAGAAAACATGTATCCACTACCTTTAATGAAAGACATGTTAGCACACTTGTCTAAAGGGAATTTTTTTTCCCAAGCTAGACTTGAGAGAAATGTATTACCACATAGGAATAAAGAAAGGAGATGAATGGAAAACTGCCTTCAATTGCCTACTCAGTTGCTTCCAATTCAAAGTTCTCCCTTTTGGGCTGCAAGGGGCCCCTGTAGTGTTCATGCATTTGATTAACAAAGTCCTACATGATCACCTGTATAAAGGGGTTCTAGTTTACCTAGATCAGGGGTGTCAAACTGCTGGACTGTGGGCCAGATGCGTCGTGCCAAAACCGCACCCACCCCATTGCCGGCAATGGAAAAAAAGTCATGATACGTCGTGACACGTCATGTGACGTTGCGAGTTTGACACCCCTGACTTAGATGATATACTTATTTACACCGAAACCAAAGATGAACACATTAAATTGGTCAGAGCAGTACTAAAAAAGCTGCGCTCTGCCAGACTGTATGCCAAACTGTTAAAATGTGAGTTCCATAAAGATCATATTGATTACTTGGGCTATTGTATCTCCAATGAGGGAGATGGACCCAGAGAAAATGAGAGCAGTTTTGGACTGGGCTCCTCCAAAAATCAGGAAGCAGCTCCAAAGTTTCTTAGGATTTGCAAACTTTTACAGACAATTCATCCCATCTTTTGCACAGATTGCCCTCCCAATCACAAACTTATTAAAAACCAGAGGGGGGGAGATAAGCCAAAGCCCAGTCAAGCATTAAAATGGACAGGAGAATGTCAAGCAGCTTTTGAGAAACTTAAGAGACTTTTTTCTATGGAGCCGGTTATGAAACATCCAGACCCAGAACAGCCATTTATAATTCAAGCTGATGCCAGTGATGTGGCTGTGGAAGCAGTTCTATTAGAGAGAAACAAAGAGGAAAAATTGCAACCTTGTGCTTACACCTCTAGGAAATTAGCAGAGACTGAGCAGAGGTGGGCAGCTTGGGAGAAAGGGGCCTATGCTGTATGATGGGCTCTCCTCACTTGGAGGCATTTCCTGGAAGGGAGTAAAATACTGTTTCAAGTATGGACTGATCATAAGAATCTTGAAGACATGAAAACCCCCAGAAAGCTCTCCCCCAAACAGGCAAGATGGTCCCAACATTTGCATTGTTTTGATTTCACTATTCATTGTCCAGATTACTACAATATAACAGTAAGAAAGCAGAAGTGACTAAACCATTTTACAACCTCGTCAATTAGCAGCCCCTGTAACCACCAGAGCCTAGTCAAAGCCTATGGCTCATGTCAGAAAGACTTTGTTACAGAACTTCAAAACTGCATTAGAGACCAATGAGTGATTTTGAAACCACAATAAACCTGTGTGTGTTGAAAGATGGATTAGCATGGATTGGAGAAAAACTTTATGTCCCAGCAACCTTAAGGCTAATGTCAAGGTTCCGATAGATGAAACCAATAAAAAGAACTACAAGGCTAAAAAGTTTCCTTAAAGAACGTATTTATTTGGCTACATAATATTGGCATGGTCAAAAGTGAACCCAAAACTTAAACCCCCCCCAGGTTACAAAGTTACAAGTGAAACTTCCCACTCCTGTAGCATGTCATAAATCACATTAACTTCTTGCGTGGGTTTTCTAATGAAAGATACAACCCGCAAAAATGCAGCTAGCAATGACCTTGATTCCCACAGAACAATGTATTGTTATGGCTAGGATAAAACTCTCATCTCCCTCCTCCCAAGTCTGTGGCAATCAAAAACAAAGGGAAAATGGCTTCAGATAAATTCGTTGTGGAGTTGGCATTCGGATCCTCTAGAAGAAAGAGAAATCCTGCAATTTAAGAAAATTTAAAATAGGAATCACCTTGAGGCTTATTTGGATGTTTGTCAAAAAATCTGTGTATTAACCTTTCAGCTTTTAGTACTTTAGTACTTTAGAACTTCAGTACTTTTCACCCATGTTGCCTCTGATAACTGGATTTATGATCTGAACTATAGGAAAAGGTCCAAAATATTTCGGCCCTAACTTTTTACTAGGTAACTTGAGTCTTAAATATTTTGTAGAAAGATAAACCTTCTCCCCCACACGGAATGGTTTCTGAGGAGCTCTTTTTTTATCAGCTTGTTCTTTGTAGATTTTTGAAGCTTTCTCTAAAGCTTTTTTAGTACTGTCCCAAACAGCCTTCCAGGATGCCGCCCTTTGATCTAAAGTTGGGGATGCAGGAGGGTCCTGTAGGTACTCAGGCATAGGAATGAACTCTCTACCAGTGGCTATTTTAAAAGGAGTGCACTGTGTTGTTGTAAGCCACTTTGGCAAAAGACAGGAGGTCAGCCCAGCTCGTCTGCTGGTAATCCATAGCATCTGATGTATTGTTCCACCATTGCGTTCGCTTTTTCAGCGGCTCCATTCGTAGATGAGGTGGGTCTTTACACCATGACTGAGGAATTAGGAGAGTTGATGTCCCATACATATGGAGTTTAGCAGATTGGCATTTAATGCATTTAAATTACACAAAATCCACAGAACTAGAGAATATAAAGGTTATGAATTGCTCTTCTCCTTGATTAGTGCATTTATTTACTCTTCCCCAAATACATGTTGATAAAGACAGAGATAGAAACCTTAATTTACTTGTATATAGAAACACTGTCTATGCCACATGGAGGCACTTCTTAAAAACCTCGGTGGTTATACCCTGCTACATGAAGTACAAAACCACATACGCATACATATTTGTATAAAAGGGGAAGTAATACCACACATATCATGATGTTATTACATAAGTATCATAAATTATATAAGTGGTATCATTTGCTGAATGGTATCATAACGTAGCTTGTGACAACTGTGACTCGCAAGGCTTTTGCACAGATTTATTTAGTCTGCCAATTATAGGAGAATGTTTGTAGCTTAGGGTTGAAATGAAGGGGTCCTTGGTGTCCTCTGAGCTTGGTTGTTTTCTTGCAGATGTTTCATTACGCAAACTAGGTAACATCATCAGTACTAGCATGATTTACCTAGTTTGGTTAATGAAATGTCTGCAAGAAAACAACCAAGCTCAGAGAACACCAAGGACCCCTCAGTCTGCCAATTGTCTATATTTGGACTGGGGATGCCAGAGAGTGACTTAGACCTTGGTCACTTTGCATTTGAATTATTGCAATGTGATGCACTCTATGTGCCCCTGAAAACCTCTTGGAAGCTGCAGCTGGTCCAAAATGTAATAACACGGGCAGTTATGACCATGCCTTGGACTGCCCATGCAATATCTTTGTCCCAGGAATTGTATTGATTATCAGTAGGCTTCCAGGTACAATTCAAAATAGGTCACAACCTATGAGGCACTTCATGACATGGTTAGTTGAGGGACTGCAAGTCTTCCATAATTCCTGCCTGCTCTATGCACTCTGGCAGAGTTAGCAGGCTTTGGATCCCATCAATTAAACAATACCACCTCATGGGACCCAGGAGGAGTGCCATTTCTGTTGCAGCACCTCCCCTCTGGAATGATATTCCTTCAGAAGTTCATATAGCCCTCTCCTCTTTACATAAACCTTTAAGAACTACCTCTTTCCTCAGGCCTTCAACTAAGTGGGTGGCAGATCCCTTTTGGATCTGTGAGATGGTGATTCATTTCTCCAGGCATTCGTTTTTATTGTAGTTTGTGGATTTGCTTAATTTTAAATGTTACACACTGCCCAAAGTTGTAATAGAGTAGGCAGCTTATAAATATAATAATATTTTTTAAAAATAAAAATGGTTGTATTTTAAGAAAAGGTGATATATTACTAAAATTGTTTATACTTGTGATGAAGAGGAAGAAACTATTTGATACATTTTTCCCTTTTTCTTTACTATTTCTCTTCTATTTTTCTTTTTATTCATTTATGTTTTAGTTTGTATTAGTTTTATTTTTTATTATAATGTTTACAGTAATAAAATTGCTATTAAAGATTAAAATTAGATGTGCACAATGTCATTGTGACTTGTAACCAGATGTCAGTGATTGCACATGTTATTATTTCAACAGCTCGGGGATTACAACATTTAAGTAAAGCTATATCTGTTATATCAAACTAATTCCAATGGCCTATGAATAGACTATTGCTTGTGCAACAGGAATTTCTTCATACCTCATGTTTCTTGCAGTTCCTATGTAAATCTATACATTCATCCCCCTATCTTCTTTAGCAAATTTGAGGTATGTAAATATGCATTGTGGGAAGGGAAATTTGATCCACCAGTAGTGTCTATTCTTTTGGCAGAGAGATATCATTGGAAGCAAATCTTAATTATCACCATTTCACACTACAGAATGATGACTGATAAGAAATATGACCACACACTTGCTCACAATTATATAAAATAAACTTAAATCTAGACATAGTCAGTGGAGTCCTCACTTCCTCTGTAAATTATCCATTGCTATCAATAATCATTCACTTTTGTCCATCTTGACCATCATTCATATGTATAGTACATCCATATATAAAGCATATTATGAAATGTTTGAATAAGTACCATGAATGATTATACTGATAGCTTTGACGCCAATGCTAAAAATTGACCTGTTAGTTCAGTTTCTTATTATATGTGAGAATTGGGAAGGAAGGAAGGAAGGAAGGAAGGAAGGAAGGAAGGAAGGAAGGAAGGAAGGAAGGAAGGAAGGAATCTGCAACTGTGATTCTATATATAATACGACAAGGAGAGAAAGAAAGAAATAAGTTATGTTAGTTGTATGTGTAATGGAATGGTTTAGTTAAATTATTCTTTGAAACAAAAGAAAAGAGATCAACAGTGCCATTGGGGAAACAGGATGTGGTTATACAAATATATAGTATAAATACATGAGTTAGACAGATGCTACATCTGTTAGAGATTTGAGAGTGTTTAATTAGTTCATCTAAGTTACCCTTCTATTAATTTCAAATTCCAAGAAGAATATAAGAATACACTTGTTAAGAGCAGAGCTGTCCTTGGATCATATATATGGTAGACTCACTCCTGCTCATTGTATTCTTTACAACATATCTATTACTAAAAAATCAGCACTGAAAATAATGACAAAGCATCATAAAGTGAGAAAAAAATGTTAAAACTATGGAACAAATTATTTGGTAAAAGTGGAAGTTCTCTGAATTGTTATTTACAAATTAGAGGAACTTATAGTTCTGGATATTAGTGTAATATAGCATGAGGCAAACATGACACATCATTCTAACATTAATATGATTTATTTTGGTTTATGGTTTATTTATTATTATATACTGTAAACCATACTTTTCTAATTTATTAGGTAAATTTGGCAAAATAACCAATGGCTTAGCACAATGTATGAACCACTTCCAAGAGTTAAAATCCAGTTTTATATTATAAGTTTAGGGGAAATCGCCCCACCTACCATCAATTTCCTTTGTGGTGTTCTGTCCTTCATTGCATTTACTTAATCATTTTCCAGGCTTCTATTACTGTCATTATGCCCAGTCCTGGGAACTGATAAATAATTCAGATGTTATATAGAATGGTTGCTTGTCTGTGCTTTTGGAAAACCGTCATTAAATCCACTCACAAGAACAAAATTTCAAGATTTTGGGGATAGTAGAACTTTCAGAAGTGAAGAGATGATGAGAACACACTCCACTAGCTATTGTAATGCAAACATTTAAGTAGGGAATAGTCTCCTTAGTTATTTGTTATATTTACATGAGCCCTAGGGAATTTTTTTAGTTAAAGTGATTGAAAAACGGGGGCCAGATGTAATATAAAAAGTAACTCTTATTTATTTAAAATATTTATATTTTGTTCATCATGGAGTGCAGTTCCAGATGGCATCTAGAATTATAAATGCAAATACAATAGTATAAAATCACATAAAATGCAATGACCATAGACCTTCAACTGCACTAGCTTGAGTTCTCAAATGTTGTAGAGAATGAAACATTCTCAGCATATACCAAAATGATGCCAAAGGTAAAACATGTTTTATTTTTGAGGAAAGAATTTTCCAAAAAATGACCACCGCAATAGAATAAGTCTTCTATATGGAAAATCTGTAGGATGTGGCCCAATCAGAAAGGCTTCTGATAATGATCATAGTTCTAGTAATTCATGGTAGATGTCACTATCTCAGATTTTAAAATTACACTCACTGAGCTAAACCTGTCCTCTCCTCTCCTCTCCTCTCCTCTCCTCTCCTCTCCTCTCCTCTTTGGTTTCTCCAAATGATAGCTTAGTCAGATTACAAATGGCACTATCATAACAAGACATTGTGCAAATCTATAGGAAACTGATGGCTTTGGGTAATTGCTTGTAGTCAAAGAAAGTAAGATGATAGCCGATCTATGGTAAAGTGTTCTTCTGTGGCTAAAAGACTTCCTGGAATCACTGATTTTGTATAAATTCCCACAATACTGTGGGAAAACACATTAGGAGTCTACATCATATAGGGAATCTCCATAGATGGAAAAAACTTGAGAAATTGATGTTACGCACAAGGGGGTGATGAGAACAGAGATGAAAGGATCCTTTCATATATAGAATTAGATATTTTTATATTAAAATTACTTGTGATTGAAAAGTTCACAAAACAGCTATTGGATGGAAAGTAAGCGGAAGTGGACTAATTCTGTTTTGTACTTAACAAATCTTTGTAATATTGTTTCTTGATCTGATATGGTAGAGAGAAAAGAACATGCCTTTTTAAAATAAAATTGAACTCTCGGGGGATACAATTAACCTCCCCCTCCCTCTTACTTGCTGTCTTATAAGGACATCAAAAGAGTGCATGATTTACTATGTGATTAAAATAAAATTTAGCTGCCCTATAAAGTTCCCATAAAGATTCTTTACAAATATTCTTGTTTGCAAACCTGTCACCTTGAATTTTAACTTCCTATATTTTCACCCTTCCAGATTCTCCGTAGCAATTTTTCAACTCATTAACTTTCAACAGCCAAGGTTTCATTAGTTTAAGTGGACACTGGTGAGATTCCTTGAGATCCAGATGTTTATTTCCACCTTGCTTATAATATTTTTTCACTTCATTATTTGGTTTTCCACTTTCAAGAACTTGGATATATTTCTCTCCATTAATAAGCAGCACTTCTTTTTCCATATTCTGTGAATCATTAATTATGATCTCAGTCTCCAAAGGGGGGGGGCTCCTATCTTTGTATAGCACTACACATGACAATATAAATCACAAGACAAGGTAAGCTGTTTTAAGGAAGCAGAATGGTCACTGAAATGGCCTTCTGTTTCATGTTCAAATACCTGTGTTTCCCCAAAAATAAGTCCCAGGGGCTGTTGTTTTTTGCTTCCAAAAGAGGCACCAGGTCTTTTTTTTCAGGGGGTGTCTTTTCCACGGTCTCACGTCACCAACAGCCTCGCCCAGCTGGCCCACTTCTGCGTCCGAAGGAAATGCCTCTGCAGCTGAAAATGGAGCTCTGGGTTATGATGGTTGCAGTGTCCTGGGACTCATATGAACACACTTGGTGACCTTCTGACAAGCCAAGTCAATGGAGAAGCCAGATTCACTTAACAACCATGTGACTAACAACTGAAGTGATTTACTTAATAACTGGGGCAAATCAGTTCATATAATGGGGCAAAACTCACTTAATAACTGGCTTGCTTAGGAACAGAAATTTTAGGCTCAATTGTAGTCATAAGTTGAGGTCTACCAGTAAATGTAATGTAATGTAATTACAAGTAGTCCTTGATTTATTACCATAATTGTTAGCAAGGTAGCTATTCGATGAGTTTTGCCCAATTTCACAATCTACTTTGCCACAGTTGTTAAGTGAATCACTGCAGTTTTTAAGTGAATCATGCGGTTGTTAAGTGAATCTGGCATCCCTCTCTTGACTTTACTTGAGAGAAGCTGGCTGGGAGGGTCATAGATGATGATCACATCACCCTGGGAGAATGAAACTGTCATAAATATATGCCAGTTGCTAAGCATCCAGATTTTGATCATGTGACCATAGGAATGTTGTTGTAATGATCGTAAGTGTGGAAACTGATCATTTTTTCAGTGCTGTTGTCACTAAGCAAATGGCTGTAAGTCAAGGATTACCTGTATGAATACTTGATTTACATCGGCTATGATCATGGAAATGGAGACTGAATGTAGTACTAAACACTCTAGTGAACCCATTTTGTTAATGGGGGGATGGGAGATTATTTTTATTTAATTAAACAGAATAAAAAAATCTATACATTACAATCTTCTGTACATCTATAAGCAACTTGTTTGAAAAAAACCCCTACTTTTAAAAAAATCTTCTTGCCTCAACTCAAAACAAGAGGATGAAGCACCTTAGCTCTAAGAGAGGAAAGGTAAATAAATTGTCACAGGAATTATCTTTAATAGTTTTGTCAGCTTGTGTGAGACTTACATTCTCTGCTTCATAATCCAAGTGTTTGACATACAGTATTCTATCATTGTTGCAGTCCTCATTTTAATCGCTTTACTTTATAAAATTGAAAGTTATTTAAAAAACAGTCTTGCTTGTGTTTCAAAAGTTGTCCATGTATAGGATTTAAGTCTTAAAGCCTTTGGAAACTGCTGATGCATTTTTATAAGTACTAATATTCATTTACTGTATTCAGCTTTATAAGGAATACTAGCAAGGAGAAAAGAAAACTACTAACAATCATGAGGAGATAAAATGAAGTTTTTGCTCTTCTCTAACTGGAGAGATTAAGGAAATGTAAAGTCTGTTTTTATTGGCTGTGTATGGACAACTCATTTATATCATAAGGGAGATAGGGTCTATGTGTGTTTGTGTATGTGTATGTGTGACAGAGAGAGAGAGAAAGGGAGAGAACTACAGGGATTATTTCCAGGGTTAAATAATAAAATATTTAAATTGCCCACTATTGAATAGAAAATTAAAAAAGAGAGTAGGGTTGTTGTTTTTTTAAATCTAAACTTTCCATTAAATATTAGGATATTTTCCATTTTTGTTTGTACTATATGATGTTTCTGCACATTACTGAAAGCATGAGGCTTCTGCCAAAAGTATTATCTCCTGCTGAGTAGTTGCCCTTCTATTTTATAACATGCAGTGCAATTTCCCACATGTTCTTATTTCCCTCAGCCTTGATTCCCCAATTTTTCCTTTTGCTCTCAAAGGCAGGGAGATGCAGACATTGCAACTTGCACAACTGTGCGTTGTATGCAAAGTGCTACCGAACCAATGTGCCCATTTCCCACATTCCCCTCAGCCAGGATATATTTTAACTGTGGTTATTATAGTACAAGCTGCCTCATGTCCTTGAAAAAGGGAGCTGACTTTGAGGATGTTGGGAAGCTGACTTTGGCTCTTTAAGGACCAACTGGGGGAAAGAGGGGATCAGGAGTATTGCTGGCAGGCTTCCATTTTTTCTGCTATCTTCTGTATAAAGAGAAAAATCTGACCCAGGGGGACAAAACATGGTAGGCAAGTGTGCCTGACTGTGCACTGGTTTGTGATGAGAAAAAAAACACAAAACATGATTCTCTGAGGACATGCACTTGGGGACTGTTTCCAATAGGCCAGTAATGGCGAACCTTTTAGAGACTGAGTGCCCAAAAACTGCCCCTGCCCCTGCTCCACCCCCTGCCCCGCCCCCGCTCCACCCCCCATCCTCTGCCCCGCCTGCTCGCAGTGCCACTCACTGCCTCCAAGGCCCACTGCAGATCACCCAGGCAGCCCAGCAGCACTATGGCAGTCACGCCCTCTGCCTGCGCCCTGCAGCATCAACTGTGCATGATGGGGTGTGAGGGCAGAGTCTTGCCATGCTCCCTGGCTGCCATGTGGGCCACGCTCAGGGGTGACTCTCCTTCAGGGGGGCTGCTGGAGAGGAGGGGGTCGTGGGGGGAGGAGGCTGGGGCAACGGCAGGTATATCCACAGAGAGGGCTCCGAGTGCCGCCTCTGGCACCCGTGCCATAGGTTCGCCACCACTGCAATAGGCTGTGATTGGCTTGTAGGCAGAGGAGTAAGAGAGATGGTGGGAAGGGCATATACAGGTGTTTTCACTCATCAAAATAGAGGCTGCGGAGAACGGAAGAAACCCATCATTGTCATTTTCATCTGCAGCTTGTGTGTTTTGTTACATTTAGGTCAAAAATAAGAACCCTTAACCTAGTTTCATGCGACTCTTGGACTTATTTCAAAAACTGTCTGCTAGCAGGCAGTTCAAGTCTCTGGTCAGTGGGATCACTTGCCCAACAGTCTGCTACATGGAAAGAAAAAAAGAACGAGTCAGAAAGAAAAGAAGAAGGAAAAAAGATGAGTCACAGTGAGAAAGCTTCAAAGAGAAAAGAAAGAAAATAGGATCCCCTACCCCTCATCCCCAGTGCTCACCATTGGTCTGCAATGCCAAAAGATTATTTCCAAGGTAATGCAGTGCTTAACAGGGAATATGTTGGATAGTTCAATATTTTGGGATAATTAAAATCAAGAAGTGCTATTTTCTTATTAGCAAGGAATCCCCCTGCCTCGTTCTTAGAGATTAACAACATCAGATTTTTTCCTCCCAACAGAAGGTAGGCAAGCAGGAAAAGAGAAACCAAGCATATCACTATAGTTTATGTCATTTATATACCTGCCTCAAAAATGACAGACATTGTACTTCATTATGCATATAAGCAGTGCTTTTTTTCTAAAAAAAAAAGGTGCCGGAACTCACACATGTCATACAACCTGCCGTGCCTACCCTACAAGGTTCCATCCAAAAAAGGTGGTGGAACTTCATTCTGGGCGTTCTATGAGAAAAAAAGCCCTGCATATACAGTAAGTATACTTGATGAGCATTCCCTGTCATGTAATATATCAGGGGTAGTCAACCTTGGCTCTTTTATGACTCGTGGACTTCAATTCCCAGAATTCCTGAGCCAGCTTAGCTGGCTCAGGAATTCTGGGAGTTGAAGTCCACGAGTCATAAAAGAGCCAAGGTTGACTACCCCTGTAATATATTGAGAGGTTAAAAGAAAAATTAGTATTTGATCATTTTAAGAACCCACTCTCTTGGCTTTAAATATATGTAAGATACTGGTTGAATTATATTTTCAAGAGTTATAGGTAATTATTGTAATGCCTCATAAAGTATAATGCCTTTTAAGCCTTCAGATTCTCGTGTGTGTTTGTGTGTGTATGTTTATCAAAAAAAATAAAATAAAAAGACAAGTTAGCAGTTGCAACAGCACAATTGAAGCTTCTTTTTATGTACATATAATGTAAGTGTCACTTGGTTCTAAGGCCATATCCATATGGTCAGCTTGGCCTGTTGCAAGGATAGGCTGTCAGCCCTTTTTGAAAAACAGGAATGGATATCATTATCTTCTACTCATCCTCAGGCTAAGATGAATGTGGCCTCTATCCTTAATTTTCTGCTTTGAGTTGTGATTGCTTATGAGTGCACTGTTCTCTGGGGCTTGCTGTTTTTCACCTCATTTAAGTAAAACCAGAAGACTTTCACACACACACACACACACACACATGCACGCATGTATGTATGTATGCATGTTTGTATGTATGCATGCATGTATTTTAGTAAAAAAACAGTGAATAATACACAAAATGTCCTGGTTCTCAGATAATTTAGTTGTGGCTTTTTATTTATTTATTTTTTCTTTTTTTAGATATTCAAAGTTTATAATAAAAATACTAGATACATCTATAAAGCAGTAATATTAACAATTCAACCTATTTATTAAATGAAGTAATATCACTTTCCAGGTCAGTGGTTGGGTGATTGCTGATAAAACAACAACAAAATGATTTGCAAAAATAAAAACAGTAAAGAATAAAAACACAACAGCAGCTGTAACAATATAAAGGGGCTGGTACAATAACATGTGCTGCTCGGTACTGAAAAGATAACTGTAAGGGAATTAGTAAAATCACACTAAAGTGAGGATTCCAAAACAAACAAAAGACATTTTCTCTTGTCACTGCCCACCTGTCCTGATCTATCACCGTCCATCACTGGGAATGTGTTTTGAGTTAAACAGATAAAATAATTCAGAACCCTGGACAGTAATTTAAGACCCCAAAAATCTAAAATACAAGTAGGACCACAATTAAATTAAATGTGCCTAGCCAGGAGTAATGTCAGTTTTCATAATCTAAGATAATTACTTTGGGACGTCTTTCTCTGCTGTATGTTGTGTCTGTTTATACCTTGTGAGCATATTTCCTGGAATGGTGTGCAGAATCCAAGTTTTAATTGTGTTAGATTTAACCCATCCCTGGAATTACTGTTGAAAAGCTCAGCTTCCAAGGCTTTTTTGTCTAGTGTTATGACACCAACTAGGATACCTAGAATAACAATACCGTAGATTACAATAATATATTTATAAGTTGATACAGGAATAGCTACTCTTAATTTATTCAGATCTAAAACTTTGTCACCATAGGTTAAGCCACATATTTTGGACAGCTCTCAAATATGGTCTGGAGACCAGCAAGGTTATTTCAATATCTCTACATTTTATTCCCAATAATCCAGAATCTGCATAATGTACTAATTGTGATTTCCAGACCAGCCTGTCTTCAAGGATAATCTCTCATATAATACATTATAGCTGTAGCGCACAGTTGTATATAGTTCTTACAGTTCCCTCTCGTAGTGCCTGGAGGCTGTTAGGGACTGGATTGGAAGCAACGGGTTGAAAGTGAACCCTGGCAAGACCAAGTGGCTCTGGGCTTGGGGTTCTTTGGTCCATGGAGAATTGCCACCTTTGGTCTTGGATGAGGTACCACTGCCCCAAACAGACCCAATGCATAATCTGGGGGTTCTCCTGGACTCGAGACTCCTGGTCGAAGAGCAGGTGGCAGTCATAGCCAGGAGGGTAACTTTGGATTGTGCATCAGTTACATTCTTTCCTGGACCACAATCCCTACTCACAGTCACTCATGCCCTAGTCACCTCCTGTCTTGACTATTGCAACTTGCTCTATATGGGGCTGACTTTGAAAAGTATCCGGAAGTTCCAGTTGGTGCAAAATGCAGCGGTCCACATGGTTTTGTGCAGACCTCAGTGTACACATGTGTCACCTCTCCTGCAGGAGCTGCATTGGTTGCCGATTTTCTTCCAGGTACAATTCAAGGTGCTGGTTGTCACCTTTAAAGCCCTTCATGGCTTGGGACCAGATTATTATTATTTTTTAAAAAAACATTTTATTAAGTTGTAAAGTAAAACACAAAATACAAAGCAAATAGTAGGACACAATGGGTAGGAAAAAGGAAGAAGAAAGAGAGGAAAAGGGAGGAAAAAAAGAGAGAGATTGACTTCCAACTTCCCCTGTTGCAGTAGAATAAAGCATTAACGTCCAGCCTCACCTTTTTACTTTTTCATAATAGTAAAAACTAGCCATTTCTGTAACAACAAATCAATCTAATCAGTGAAACCTAAAATCAAAGTTTCATTTTTTTCCACTCAAGTACAAAGTCCAGAAGCGGTCTCCATGTAGAAATGAAGGTACTTATATTCTTTTCTTTAATCAAAACAGTCAATTTAGCCATCTCTGCCGACTCCATCAACTTCAGTAGCCATTCGTCCATAGTGGGAATTGAAATGTCCTTCCATTTTTGTGCACACAGTAGTCTTGCTGCGTTCAACATATACAGGATCAAAGTTCTGAATTTTTTTTCCAAATCTTTTTCCATTAAACCCAAAAGAAAAGTTTCTGGTTTCATGTTTATTTTTACTTTAAGGATTTTCTGTATCAAAATGAGAATCCTGCTCCAATATTTCTTTGCTTTATCACATATCCAGCATAAATGATAAAAAGTCCCTTCTTTACATTTACATTTCCAGCATTTATTTGAAATACCTTTATACATTCTAGATTGCTTGTCTGGTGTTAAATACCAGCGATACATCATCTTGTAGAAGTTTTCTTTTAAGTTGTAATTCAATGTAAATCTTAAACTTTTCATCCACATATTCTCCCATTGTTCCAGCATATAACCAAAATTATAACCAAAATTTCTTGCCCATATATCATACAATGTTTTACAGTACATGTTCTTTTTCCAAACTCAATTTCAATAGCATTTTATAAGCCTTAACAATAATATGTTTGTCATTGCCACACAATAATGTTTCAAATTCATTTTTTAATGAAGTCAAACCCAAAATACATTTTATCTAGTTTAAATCTTTCTTTCAGTTGTTGGTATGTAAACCAATGACAAACATAACCCTCTGATTCTAACTCTTTTCTCAATTTAAGAATAGGGTCACCCAAGTTGAAAAGTATTATTTTACCGTAGGTCCACTAATCCGGTTTCATAATCATTTCTTTTCTAAAAAAATCTTCCTGTGGGGATACCCAAAAAGGCAACTTTGTGGAGAATCTTGTTTTATACTTGTTCCATACTTGTAAGGGATCAGGTTATCTGAATAGCTGTCTCTTGCCAACCCACTAGAGCAGGGAGGCAAAGAGTGTTTTAGTCCCATCTCCTAAGGGGTACATCTGGTAGGATCCAGAAGAAGGTCCTTCTCTGTGGTGGCTCCCTCTCTCTGGAACATCATCCCTCCAGAAATTAGACGGGATGGCCCCCTCTCTGACACTCTTTCAGAAGGCCCCAAAGACATGGTTCTGCTAGGGGAACCCAGAGCAAAAATGGAGCCCATTAAATGGCAGGTATGAATATGTGCTGTCTCCAGGGGTGGGGTGGGTTATTTATTATATATTATTTTATTTTTTTTATTTTTTTATTATTTTTATTTCTTTTATATTGTGTTTTTATCACCCGTAAGCTGCCTTGTGTCGCCATAAACAAGTAGGCAGCAATATACATTTTTAAAATGAATGAATGAATAAATAAATAAATAAATACAGTTGGATCACTCTGTATGCAAATTTTTATCCATATTTCTTTTTTTTTACTCTCATGGCTTATCTATTGATTTTTTGAATTTGTCATTGTGGATACTACTCTCAATTATCCCTTCCTTAGGCATTGTAATATTTCTTCATTTTATAATAGCCTTTATCATAACATGCTAAATTGGTGGGGGTTCACTTTCATGTAATTGATAATCAGGCCCTGAGATTTTATCCATTACATGAAAATTAGTTATTGTGATTATTGTTGAAGTGTTGTGAAGATGCCATTCATTTAGTGTGGCCTGCCAAAATGAGTCTCTCTAAAAATGAAGTCAGTACTGTAGCTGTGACTATCACCATATGGAGGAAGTTATTCATGAAGACATCAATGCAAAACTGAATATTCAGAATCTTGAACATTTGTTTGATAATTCAGCTTCTGTACTGCAGATGGTAGCTTTCTTAGTCTTATTCACTAGCTTAGCATTTATAGTTCTATTAATGGATGTATGGCATGATATAATAATTTGCAAAAATCAAGGAACTTATTCATAGTAGGATTATAAGTTTTTTCTGTGAACTACCAGTAATAAAATCAAAGACAGTCTTTGCTAATCTGGTGCCCTTCAGATGTTTTAGAGACTACAACTTCTTGGTCTTTGCCCACTGGCTGAGATTACTAGAAGTTGAAGTCCCAATATATTTTGAGGGCCCTACATTGGGAAAGTTTGAACAAGGCCTTTTGCTAGAACAGGGGTCTTCAAACTTGGCTATTTTATGACTTGTGGACTTCAGCTCCCAGAATTCAGCCAGCGTGCCTGGCTGAGGAATTCTGGGAGTTGAAGTCCACAAGTCATAAAAGGGCCAAGTTTGAAGACCCCTGTGCTAGAATGTCAACAAATTTTGTCTCTACTGGTTACATTTGGAATAATTCTGAGTAAACTTTTCTTTCTGAACTCAATCTATAATGCAGCCTATCTTCCTACAGAGTAGAATTGCCTCATCTGTCATGTATATGATTAAGATATTGTATTAAACATGCTTAACTGATTTTTGTCTTTATCAGTTGAAGGAATGATATTTTATTTATCTCTGTGCTTCTGTTTATGGATGTTTGTGTATGTGTGAGAGAGAGAGAGAAAGAGAGAGAGAGAGAGAAATGGAGAGAGAAATGAGTGTGTGACTGAGCATAAATAAAACAAATAACTTCAAAATATAGTTCATATTTCAGAACATTAAATATGTACTTTTTATAGTGGAAGTCTCTCCAATGTTTTAAATAATCCAACAGGAAAAATAATACACAATGTTCAATATATAAATCATTGAAATAATGAATAAGATAACAGCAATAGATAAAATGTTAATTAAAAACATCATATGTTACAATTAACAAAATACACACTGGTGTAACTGTTTAAATATTCCTAAAGGAAAGGAAAGCCATTTTTCAGAACATTTCAAAGCTGTAGAGCTTCTGCTCCTAGTATTCATAAACCTTATAATTCTTATTCTTAGACCAGAGAGAAAGATGTTATATATACTGTGGCCTTTCTTTACGTTAGCCCTTCTGCCTTTAAACTGGCGACCAAGCACTGGAGTTTGGGGTAAATCAGACATCTCCTGCTGCAGTGACCACAACACTGAAGGAAAAGGCATCTGGTTTTACAGTACCACTCACAGCTACTTTCTCCATTTGTAAATACTCTCATGATTTCAGCAATAGGAAGCTGAGACCAAACATGATGAAAGACATTTTAACCCACCCATCCCTCCTACTCATTCCGAGAATTATGCGGGAAAGAGAGGACTTTTTGATGGAGGATTCCCGGCTCCACAATTGTCTCCAAAAGAATGCTTATCTGCCATCCAAGCTGCTGACTTTTCAAAACTGAAGTCTATTCACATTCCTATTTTATTGGTTAAAATTCTAACAATTTTGAAATATTGTTTTAAAACTAGCACCCACCAAATCTGTAGGCAGAGAAACCCAGTGGAAATATGTTAATGAATTTTTTTTTTAAGGGGAGAAGAAATTACTCATCAGTTTATCAAAGGCATGACTCTTAAAAGTGGCAGAACAACTGCTGCATAAAAAGGCCTACAAGAGGTGTTCCTTTATTTTGTATTTTCATAAAATGTAACTGAAGTGCAGGAAGTTAGAGAGGTTGAAGAACACTAGAGAACTGATTGTACAAAGACAGAATATTCATAGGCACTCTTTGGCTGCTTCCTAATTTGCTTCTTCAAAATACCTTCTAAAGCAATTTATCTTTAATTAAAATGAAAGAGAATTGATAGGAAACATTGTACAGTACTTCTCTGTCAGTCTCGAGATTGATAGAGCAACTTTCATTCACAGTCGAAGTTTTCTGTTTTTGGAATAATTTTCCAGAGACATAACAATATAGCAAGAAGAAACAGCAATGGCTAGCTTCTCTATTACTTTCCTCCAAAATACACAAAATATATGTATGCATATATGCATTAAAAACGCCTGGGAATTCCTAGGAGTTTGGCATTCAGACAAATTAGCTATCAACACACAGATAAAAATAAACCATATTAACACGCGAGTCAAAAGTGACAATAAAAATGCTAAGAAGGAGACAAAAAGACCAGAACATACCCTCTCCAGCAGGAAGAGATAAGCAGGGATAAGCAGGGATTAACACCCACAAACAATCAAGCAGAAAACAATACTCTAACCAAGGAATTACCAAGGAGAAAACCAAACCCTCACCAACACTGGCAGGACATGCTACTGAATATAAAAATAGAGAAAACCCCACATTAACTTGCACTGATGATGTTACCTGGTTAGGTAATGAAACAGGCAAACTACCAAATTTAGAGAGCACCAAGAAGAATTCGAAATGTGGATTTACAGGCGGCTGTTACGTATAAGCTGGGTTGACAAGATCAGAAATGAGGAGGTGATAAGCCGCCTGGGAAAGCCAAGGGAAATCATCAAAACAATTAAAAAATGAAAATTAGAATATTTCGGACATGTGATGCAACACCCAGAAAAATACGGCATACTCCATTTAATCCTCCAGGGAAAGATTGAAGGTCCAAGCAGAAGAAGAACATCGTGGCTTCAAAATCTAAGGGACTGGTTTGGACAAAACTCAGCAGCACTTTTTCGTGCGGCTGCTGATAAAAACAGGATCGCCAACATGATCGCCAACATCCGATAACAGATATGGCACAAGAAGAAGAAGAAGAAGAAGAAGAAGGGCTACACACACACACACACACACACACACTATACATATACCAGTAAAGGGCAGTTTTTTTTAATATAGCGTGAGTGTGTGCACGTCAGCTGTTCAAAGGAAAAGAAAACAAATCTATTGGGTAAAGCCTTGCTCAAGCTTAAGCAATTATTTGATTCCCAGCCATGCATAACTGAATTATAGACAAGAATGATAAATGTGAGCCACACTTTTAATAAGAATATAAGGTATCACAAGTTACATCAACTCTGCGGAATATATGTGGAAGAAGAGTTGGGGTGAAAAAATGAGAGTCTGAAGCCTTGCCTCAACCTTCTTGTTTTCAGAATGCAAGTGAATGCTTGACACACAGAGCAAGTCAAATCTTCAAACCTAGCAAAAACAGCGCCTGCATATTTGGCAGACATCACAGCCAGTTCAGGTCAGTGTCTGCCACAGTAGGGAGGGTGGGAGTAGAGAAGAAGTTGGAGGAGGGGAGGAAAGAGGGTAGGGAAAAAAAGTCCTGCGCCTAAAAAACGGGAGGAAAAATAATCCAGAGGAAAAGACAAGGAACAGTATGTGAAATTGTGTTAGCTGCAGCATTACTATTACTCAAGGATCAACATTTTTACAGCCCTCTCAGAACACTTCCTCCTGTGCACTGAGCTGGAATGTTTTATTAACTGGGGGGCTACTTTGGAAGGAGGAACAGGGAAGAGGTGAAGAAAAGGTCAACGCTTTCAAGCTGCTACCATAAGAATATGAGTGAGACTTTTTAAAAAATTTAAAACATTGAGGATTTTAGAGGAAATAGTACATAATGGTAAAGAGTCTCCTGCTTGAGCAGGGGGTTGGACTAGAAGACCTCCAAGGTCCCTTCCAGCCCTATTCTGATTGATTGATTGAAATAACATTGGTTGTTAATCTGGTTCAAAATCATCAAGCCAGATGCACGAAGAGGAAGAGTCAAGTACAGAAACAAGGTTACTGTGGAGAGTCATAAGCCCACCAGAATGGGCATTCATGTTGCAGAAGCCTACCAGTAAGGTATGCTTTAAAATACAATGAGGGAAAAAAAATGCTTATAACTTCCAAGTTTGATTTTGGGAGTTACCAAAAAGGTACTATAAAAACGCAACAGTCTTATTTGTAGATTCCCCTGGTGAAGTGCCATCAAAATGATTTGTTTAATGACAGACACTGATTTGGGTACCCAGTAGGCATCATGACAGAGTTTCAGTGCTCACCACTGAATGTATGTTTGGACACTAAAGAATAGTCTTATTGTAAACCAGATGTATATGGCATATTTCTGAATTCATGGAGGGATTCTTTTCTTTATGCAAATAAATAACACAAAGAATTCTCTAGGAAACATTTTTCATGTCTGTGGAGATTCTCAGTCATCCAGGTGATGGTTGTCCCAAAGGTGCTTTTTCAAGAGGCAAGTGGACTTTCTTGTTTTTCTTTGAAGACCTTTCACTTCTCATCCAAGAAGCTTCTTCAGCTCTGACTGGATGGTGGGGAATGGAAGGATTTATATTCCTTGCAGACAGCTGGTCATTTGCATTCTTTTAGAGAATGGTTGAGGCCATTTGGAGGTTTTCTGTGTCTGCAGTAGTGCAAATGTATATGGAGCCTTCTGGCTGCAGGATGTTTTCTGCCCTGTTCCTGTAGTCTGAAATGTTTTCTGGAAATCCATTTATACTCCTGCACCATTCAAAGGGTGTTCATCCCAAAGTGCATAGCTAAATGTCTATGGATATTCTCAGTTATCCAGGTCATGGTTGTCCCAAAGATGCTTTTTCAGAAAAAAGGCAACTGGACTTTCTTGTTTTTCTTAAAGATGTCTTGGATGAGAAGCAAATGTCTTCAAAGAAAAACAAAAAACTCCAGTTGCCTCCTGAAAAAACACCTTTGGGATTCTCAGTGTTTCATTTCAACAAATGTATTCAAAACTACTTAGCATATTGTTTAAAAATTGCAACACAAAATATAAAATTAAAATTTGAGCTCAGAAAGTTCCAGGTGTGGACAATTTTTTTCTAGCAAAAACTTCACTGCTTTCTTGAGTACTTTAACCACTCAGTTATCAAGCTACCAAATAACAATGCTTTATTGTTCTGATTTTTAATAAATGGCCTTTATGCAGTGGTGGGATTCAGCCGGTTTGCACCGGTAGCTAATTTTTTGTTGACTTCGGTGAACCAGCTGAAGCCCTTTTTTGCAAGGCCCAGAACAGCCCACAGGAAGTGCGTGGATGCCACTTCCGGTGGGCCGTTCTGAGCCTCGGAGGCCTGGGGGAGGTCTCCTTGGCCCAGAATGGCCCACCAGAAGTATGTGGACGCCACTTCTGGTGGGCCATTCTGAGCCTCAGAGGCCCAGGCCCTGAACAGACTTCCGGAAGAGGCATCCACAAAGAGAACTGGTTGTTCAGCTTTTGAATCCCACCACTGCCTTTATGTATGTATATTGTATGCTTTTATCGTCAATTACTCATATGAAAATGAAAAGGGTTAGACAAATTAACCATATATACTGTTTAATAAATTAATAGTAAGTATAAAACTAAGTTATGGTGGATAAAGTTTTTGAATATGTCATTTGCCCACTTTTAATAGTGTTTTATCATCTGAAATTGCAGGAAGTATTTAGGAGCATGCAGATGATTTTTGAGGAATGGTAGCTTAGCATAAGTTGTATGTGAATTCTGGAATAGGTTCTGATACTATCAGTCCATATGTCTGAATTCAATAGTAGACTTATCAAGATTTTACGCAAGATTTTGGGATAAAAGGATTTTCAAAAGCTAAGTTGTTTTCTTCTAAAAAGCGATTTTGTTCTCAGAAATGATCATGTTCTTCTAAGAAAAACATGCACACATGCAAACACTCCATTTTTTAAATTACATTTTTGTGGATACTAACAAATAGAACAATCAGAACCCTATCACTAGAGCAACAAGAAATGCTTTGTAGCATAAGCAGTGCAAACTGTAATGGTAATTGAATGACTGGAGCATTACTATAGTAAAGAAGGGTGTTTTTTTTAAAAAAAGAACTTTTTCTTTTTGAGTCTGAAAACTCATTATATGGTAGACTTATGTTGCAAGCCTATGCTCCTTACTTGGGAATAAGTAACACTGGTCTGAGTAAGTGTCTTTTAGCATATGGAATTGGACTATAAATTAGCACTAGCTTTAAAATATAACTAGGACTGGAGAAAAGCAGCAGGAGTTTTCCCTTTACTAATGAAGCAGCATCTACTGCCTCTAAAACGTAATCAAGGCAGCTCTACATATGCTGGCAGTAATGACGGCCACACCCTTAAACAGGAGTGTCAAACTGGTGGCCTGCAGGCCAGATGCGTCACGTGCAGATCACGCCCACCCTGGCTCCACAAAGGCAAAAAAAAAAAAAAAGTCACGATGCGTTATGTGACGTGATTGAGTTTGACACCCATGCCTTAGAAGAACATTTCTGCTTTTTTCAAGTAACCCTGGAAGAAAAAGTGGAAGAACCAATTTGGCATTTATGGGGATCGTTATGTACACGCAGTGGTGGGATTCAGCCAGTTCACACCGGTAGAACTGGCAGAACCGGTAGCTAATTTTTTGTTGCCCAGGCCCAGAATGGACTTCCGGAAGTGGCATCCACACAGAGAACCAGTTGTTCACATATTTGAATCCCACCACTGTGTACACGGGAGGGGAAGGGACAGAGTATGAAATCAGAAAAAGTCTCAAAAATACCCGTCTCAAAGGCTCAAAAGTGTATTCTCTACTCTCAGTTATTTCAGTAACACTACAGTCATTTCGTCTTCAGTGACTTCCTTCTATATTCTTCTATATTCGTTCAAGGACCGTTGTGCCAGAGTAGCAACAACAACAGGACACCTATTATTTGGTGATGGCTGAGTAATGCTCTGAAGATAGAATAAGTCACTAGTGGGGAAATCGCCTACATTGGGATGATTTCAGGTTGGAGCTGGCTTGTTTACATACCTATCTTTAATTAAATAAATAAATAAATAAATAAATCATGATGACTGTGTTGATGTTGCTTTATTTTAATAATAAAAAAGACATTGTTTGGTAGATAGAAGGAGGTGATGCCTGTGCCTCTTGTGTTCTCCTCAGAACAGAAGATGGAACGGCTCTGTTTGACTCAGCTCTGCATTTAAGTTTCTTCATCTCTTATATTTTCCAGATCTATTTTTATGTAGGAGATGCACCCTGCAGCCCATGGTGCATATATACGTGGCCACAGCTTACCCCAGGTGGTTTGTTTTCAAAAGAAATGACCTCATGCCTTTCTCTCTGCATCTCTCTCTCTCTCTCTCTCTCCCTTCCATATTCTCTCAGGCTAAAACCACCTTTGTTTTCCAAAGGTGACTGATCATGCTTTCCCAAGACAGGATCTGATCCCCTGTTATTGCAATGCTGGGTGGTGATAGCAAGGCAAAGCAGCTGAATCGCTGCAACACAAATGAATTTAATGTCAGCAGTCAGGAGCAGCTGTTTGGCTTGGGACTTGGATTTCACAGGGGGAGGGTGAAGGGTTGGGTGACGCTGACTGTGTTTTTCCTCTTCTCTCTCCTTCCCTCTTCCCTCCCTCTCCTTCTCTCTCCATAAACATTTTGGCAGTTGCAGCTTTTGTGCAGATCACGTGACCGAGTCCCTAGGCAGATAATTTATTTCTGTAGCTTTCATGAACAATCATTAACCTTCAGACACTGAGTTTGCTCACTGCTTTGAGGCATTTTTGAGAGGGTGTTTCTATTATTGTTGTTGTTATGACTGTATTATTATGTTTCCTAACTAGATTAATTCACAAGGTATCAGGAGACTATTGCAACCAAATTATAATAGGCAGTAATGCATAACACTTAGCGCTCTATTAAAACAAACCTTGCTTACAAGGCAATTCAGTGGCTTAGCTTGGGTTTATGGATCAGAATAATTATCCCTCCCCCTCCCAGTGATGTAAGAGCATCTGCCATCATGATACTCCCTTAGTGTCTCATTCCAAATGCAAAACCACTATTACTGGGTCCTTTAAAAGACAACCCTTTTGATCTCTTTCCCCCCAAAGAGACAAAAGATCTGGGGGCTTTCTGGAGATGCAACAGGGTTGCTTTTGTGACAGAAGGCATCCAATTTCTGATTCTGAAAAGTCCCTTTTCCTCTCTATCCACATAATAATGTGGTGAATTGGTAGCAGATTTGATACTGAAGTGTTCTCCCCCCCCTCCTATTTTCCTTAGTTTAAAAGGAGTGTATTGTGGCCCAATGCAAGTATTGCTGAAAATCTCCATGCTTTTTACAATATTGGTGCATACAAAAAAGGCTGTTTTGATAAGCCTGGACAGTAAGACAGAAACTAATTTCTTTATTTGAACCATGGATCCAGCTACAGAACACTGGCTATGCATTTGTGTGTGCATGTGCATGTATCTATTGTATACTTTGCTCTGTTTAGCAATATAACTTTAAATGATTGTACTTGGTTTTTTTTATAAGAATCTCCAAACTTAACAATTTAACAACATTTTCTATCTGTAGTTTATCACCAGATAAATTAACAAACTCAATGATCTACTGTGGTCTGTAAGAATGTTAATAAAAGATCTTTGATTGTTAACTTGTGTCTTGGAGTACAGTCCTGGCAATATTACAGAAATGTTTTGACACTAATTTTGTCCAAGATTTTTTTTTAAAAAAAAAACTTACCTATGGAGTCAGTTTTTAAAATTTATCAGTCTAATCAACAACCCTGGGATTTCCTCAATGTCTCCCAATTACCAACCTGACTTTGTTTATTATGATTAAATAATAAATAAAATAATTAGGGCCTAGAAGCTAAAACATAGGAAGAATGATTGCAGGAACTGGGTATGCCTAGTCTAGTGAAAAGAAGGATCAGGGGTGACATGACAGTAATCTCCAATACTTGAAGGGCTACCACAAGGAAGTGGGGGGGACTTATTTACCAAAGCACCTGAAGGCAGGACAAGAAACAATGGATGGAAACTAATCAAAGAGAGAAGCAACCTAGAACTAAGGAGAAAATTCCTAGTAATGAGAACAATTAACCAGCAGAACAAATTGCTTTCAGAAGTTGTGGATGCCCCATCACTGGAGGCTTTTAAGAGGAGACTGGGCCATCATTTATCAGAAATAGTATAGGTCTCCTGTACATATTGTTGTGTAAAAGCAAAAGGTTGTGACTAATGTTGTTATCTTCTACTATGTTAAAGAGAGTCGGAAGTTGGTGTCTTTTTCTTTTGTTCTTTTTTTCCCCTACACTATCTTGTTTTTCTTTTACCGTCCCTCTTTTCTAATTCTCTATTACTTTTTAAAATTTCTGTTTGTATTTTATATTTTGATAAATCAATTTTTTTTTAAAAAAATGTATAGGTCTCCTGCAACAGTAAGGGGTTGGACTAGATGATCTCCAAGGTCCCTTCTAACACTATTACTATTACTGTTTTTGAATTAGCCAAATTGGCTAGGTACTGTCATAGGGAAATTTGCATATAGAAGAAAGATCTACCCCAAAGCATCTAGAATTTGACTTTAGGGGCAAAAAAATTATTATTGAGACACAGTTGAAGATGAGAAGCTGATGAATTGCACATCATTTTCAGATGTGCCAACACTCTACTATGTTGAATCCCCTCCTACTTTGGCTGGAAAAGACAAGTAGAAAGTGGACTGAGGCATTATGAATCCGCTACTACAGGTTTCTTTTCTATGTTACCCTACAATTTGTCTAGACCATTTTAAGGCAAATGGGCAATCATTGATCTTAGATTAGCAAAGCTCTTGTGTGTGCTGCTGCTTGTTTTCAAGGCTGCCAGTCTCTTTTTCAGCGACTGAGGCTGCAATTCTTTCACAAAATTACATGCTAATATAATAATGAATTCAGATCCACTGCTGCAGTATGATGGCTGCATAATTCAACAGAAGTACTGACAGGGGGAAAACAGAAAAAAGAAAAAGAAGAAAAGATTGGCGGGACTATCCTTAAATTGAAGAACATCTGTTCAAATTGCTAAATGAAGACTAAGCATGCTCAAAAGGCACAAAGAAAAAAAAACCCCAGGAAAATCATGAGAAGAAATGGAGTATCTTTCTTCCTGGAACATTAGATAAAGGAATGCTTACTGTAAATGAATTGAAGTGGCTGCTCCCAGATTCCACAGTCTGGAGATGGGCACTACTAGGACCCAGAGAGCAGCAAATTGTGTCTTCTGCTGATACATGTGCTCTAGAGCAGGAGTGTAAAACTCGCCATGTCATGTGATGTTTTGCGATGTATTGTGACTTTTCCCCCCTTGCCGGAGCTGGGATGGGCGTGGCTTCCGGGTGACGCATCCAGTCTGCGGGTCAGCAGTTTGACACCCCTGCTCTAGAGCAATGTTTCTCAACCCTGGCCATTTTAAGATGTGTAAACTTCAACTCCCACAATTCCCCAGCCAGCCATGCTGGCTGGGGAATTCTGGGAGTTGAAATCCAAACATCTTAAAGTGATCAAGGTTGAGCAATACTAGTCTAGAGGCACAGCTACAGTGGAATGCTATGCTGGAGGAAGGTGGTCATAAGAGGTATAACAGGCAGGCAGGATAGGAGATGAAAGGGAATAGCAGAAAGTGGGAGGAATTGCAGGGAGAGAGAGGAGCAGGAGGTTCTTGAGCACCCTAGGACCCTAGTTTAATGAGGAAGATACTTGTAGGAGCCAGTTAGGCTCTTGAAATGTTGATGCTTTCCCTCACTTAGGTCCTATTGCCGGCTTCCTTATTTGCCCTCTGGAGTTGAATGCTGAGAACCATTCAGCATGCATAGAATAGCAGTCATCAGTGAAAGAAGAAAACAGCCCTTTGGGGACAGCTTTTAGAAAAAGCAAGCAAGCAAAGGAAGTCTTTCTATCTAGGCTGGCAGGTGCTCTCTTGAGAATACACAGATACAAATGATCACAGTGAGCCTCAGGCCCCAGGGAGTATGTGAGTGGTGAGGAGAGGCCCAATGGTGCTGTTAGTCAGAGGGCAGGTGAGTTGGTAGCTAGTGGAGCAGTTATATCTCCATCTCAAATAATGTAATTATTTGCACATATCTGAAAAAAGGGTAGATCACAGAAGAGTGTCTTAGATGTGCAAGTGCAAGAAACAGTTCTTTAATTCTAGATGATCCAGGACTGGAGTCACTTGAGTAATAAATAGCCTGAGGGACTTTCTTGTATTGCAAATAGAAAGCTCATGTTCCCCAAAGACAAGAAACGAGATGCTTCCATCCAACACATTACTGGCATGAAATCCCCAGTGCTGACAAACTGGAGACACCATAGTTTATGTACTCAAAATCCAAAATGCCACACGCTGTTTCTGTTGCAAACTTTCAGTCTCATGTTCCAACCACAGAATAAAGGATTGGAAAAAATTGGTTAGAAATCTGGTATGATGGGGAGAGCAGCAAATCACCAGAGAAAATTCCATAGTGGAAAGATCTTGAGATGGGACTAAGGGTAAACCACACCATAGATGATTAACATCAAGAAAAGACTACATCGGAGTTTATTTAGTGGCAAAATGTTCTGAAAAGACTCCGTGCCCTTGTGAGAAGGCTTGCTATTTAAAATTTAACATGGTGTGGCACTTCCAGATCAGCTGTGTGTGCCAAATAATGGAAATGTCCTTAAAATAATGTTTGGTTCTGTACTTCAGCATCAAAGCAAGAACTCTTGGAAGAACAACTCAAAATGAGATCATAATTACTGGCAGCAAAAGCCAAACAGAGAACTTTAGCCAATCTGAACTCAGCAAGATATTCCTCTAAAATTCTGAACAGCACACCTGACATCAGTCACATGTACGAATGACTTTAATAGTGCATTTTGTATCAGCAAGAGAATATACTGAAAATGCTTCCACAATGGTGTATGTCAAAGAACTTCTAGAATTTATTGACAGAGAAACTGTTATGACAAATGTGCTCCTTAAAAAGCTGGAAGATGTAGGAACTGAAGTAGCTGACTCCAGAGGTCAGTGCTATGATAACATTAAAGGCAAGAAGAGAAGACTGCAGGCGTGAATGTGAGAGTTATATATTCAAGGCTTTTTTAAACATTTGTTTTTAAGCCCATGGAGTTCTCATTCATAGAACATAAGGGTCAGGAATGCTGTACCAGCTTCTAGTGAGGCTGGTGAATTTTTAAAATGTAATTCAGAGACTATGCATTTTTCTCTGCATTGACTTATTACAAATTTTGAAGCAACATTTGGGAATATCCTCTGTGATTTTGAAACCTCATCATGTGAAAGTTGAGCAGAGAGGCATATAGCAAGAACCAACATTTATTTCAGACACTATGTTATGCCACAACCTAAGACACACAGAAATTTGAAGTTAGGGATATTCTTGGTGATTCCATTGTAATTCTTCCTCCGTGAACAATTCCTGCGCAATAGCCTTCATATTCATGACAGCATTTCTATCTTCCCAATTTGATGTTTCATTGTGGAAGAGTTGGGCATTTTTGTGTAAAAGTGTTTTAAGTTGCTGGTTTTCCTGAACCGAATTGGCATCAGAGCTGTCCCTTACGAAAATAGCATAGGAAGAGATCAGAAATGAGATCTTACAAAATTTTGACCCAGGTAAGGCATCCTGTGGGGTAGTCAGTTCAGCTTCCTGCCTCAAGTCTGACATATTCTAGGCTCGTTTGCCAGGCTAGCAGGGATCTTCATTTTTTAAAATTTATTGAATATATATGCTGCCCATCTCACTGCCAAATGGCTCTGGGTGGCTTACGATATAAAAACACAATATAAAACAATGAGATCATTAAAAACATTCAGTGTTAAAAATTAAAACATCAGAAATGAAAAATAAATTGCTAAAAAGGGACCAATGCATAAAGAGTGGGATGCCAGAATGGGATGCCTCCATTGAGACTCCAAGCCAGTTGTCTGAGCTAGGTTTTCAGGCCCTTTAGAAAATCCAAGTGGGTGTAGCCATGGCAAAAAGGTTCTATCTAATAGATTCTGCTAGCCAAAATTCCTTGGCTGACAGGGTCCACAGCATACTTCTTGTGCTGGAGCAAGTGAGGTGGCCAATCCCGTTGGGATTAATTTCTTAATTTGACTGGAAAATTCCAATCAATGAACTATACATTATAATTGTTAGATTTCTTAAATGGTGAGGCAAAGGAAGGTTAAAAGGAACATTCTTCTTTGTAGAATATCTGCCATTAGTCAAAACCTCTATCCATTCAGTTGAGTGCAGTTATAGTGTTAGCTATCAATACTTTGGGTTAGTGGAAAAATCTGATTTAGTTTCATCAGCTGGGTGCTATTTAACTTTATCTTTTCTTCATTCAAAATGTGTTGCGATTTGATTTCATTGGGTGTGCTGTAGCTTCTAACAGCATGTGAGGAAGTGTAAATGCTTTCTTGTCACTCTTTCTAGCCTGCTCCTATTTGCATCCAGTCACACCCTGTTTTTCCTCATGTGGAAGATAAATCAGATGTCTTCTTGCTTGTGATATTATGCCTGTTTTTGTATCTCTATTTTAAAAGGAGAATGTTTAATGTAGATGTTCCTTATGCAGTAGAGGAAGCAACAAATTGTTTTCAAGACATTCTGCAATTAATGAAATAAAATTAATGATGGTTACACTTTTTAAAATCTCCTGCTTTTATTAAAAGTGAAGGCTCTAACACAAGGGGCAAGTAATCTTGTTCTATTCTATAGCAAAGTAGCAGACAACCTAATTGTTGTCTATCATTATTCACAATGATAAAATGGCACTGTAGCACAAGAGGGATTAGAAATTTTCCCATAAGTGACTATACATTGGTTCTCAATGCCTTACATCACTTTTCCTCTAAGGATTCAGTGGATGTCTTGCTGATTATTGATTTTTTCAATGAGCAGCATATAATTTGTAGAAGGCTGAGTGTGCCAAATCCCAAAGAAGATGTAGTTATCTTCCAGTATGTCAAGTGAAGGGTACAATATAACTTCATTATATTAAAAAATGAACAGTGAAGAATAACAGGCAATTAACACAAATTTCTTGACTTCTCATTTATTTTAAAATAATATTTGCTGTTTTATAGACCCACCTGACACTGTTTAGTGTGGGGGGAAAAATGCATCCATATCAGTTACATAAAAATTTTAGGTACTTTATGTGTCCCGGCCTTCCTCTAAAATAGACAATATAGAAAAACCTCATGTGATAATTCGATGATAGAATAGAATAGAATAGAATAGAATAGAATAGAATAGAATAGAATAAAGCTGGAAGGGACCTTGGAGGTCTTTTAGTCCAACCCTCTATTCAGGCAGGAAACCCTATATCAGTGATGGCGAACCTTTTAGAGACCAAGTGCCCAGCTCCTGAGCTATCTTTTGCCTCAACAATGGCACTGGTGAATGGTGCAGTTCTTATAATTTTAACGCAGGATGCAATTCGTTTTAATAAAGGCACATGACTGGGGGATTCTCTTGGTTTCATTCCACCTCACCTCCCATGTGCATTGTTACCCACAGGAAACATTTCTACCAACTGTTCTCTCTGATGTGAGGTGGGGCTAAAGTTGGGGTAGGAGCTGACTTTTGACAGATGGTTCTTCATGTTAGTAAGTGTGATTAGTGAATCATTGCTGAGATGAGTAATGTTTGTTGGGAAAATAAACAAGCTGGATAACTTAACCCCTTTTATTAATGTGAATTAATGTAATAAGGACAGTACCATTTGCTGGACTCCTTATGATGGCAAAATAGGAATTGCCAGCAGAAATGGTGTGGACATACTTTCCTTCAGCTCAAAATGTTGTGAATTGTATTTTAACTGGACTGTGAGGAAAAGCCCTAAGTGAAACAAATTAACCTATTACTAAGCACATGACAAGAATCATTTGACTCTTATACAGCGTGGGAAAGATATGGAAGTATTTTACAGAATGAAAGCAGAAAGATTAGTGAGAGAAGAACACCTAATAGAATCACCATTTTTTTGTTTCAGAAAAATATATTAGTTAGCCTTATGAAATAAATGGAGGAAAAGGCAAGGGAGGGCTTGGAAATATCCTTTCAATAATATATTTTATCAATTGATGTGCTATTTATCCACTTGGTTTATTTCAAGTTTCAGTCAGCAATGAGAAAATGCTGTTTCCTTTTTGCAGGGCATGAATTTTCCTGCCACCTTGAATCTGATTGCATACTTTTAGTTAAAATGTTGCATGTTGAATTTTATGGCTCATGTTCTAATCTTTGCATAGCTTCACTTTGAAGACTTTTCTGGCCCTTTCAGTTGAATTCTGGAAAAGAAAAAAGAAAACCTTGGCTTGTGATATATATTGCTTTGACTGATACCGTGTTTTCCCGAAAGTAAGGCCTACCCTGAAAATAAGCCCTAGTTTGATTTTGGGGGTTGGGGCTAATATAAGCCCTACCCCAAAAATAAGCCCTAGTTTTGGGATGAGGCACACATCTAAAAATCAAGCTAGGGCGGGGGTCGGGGTATGCCCCACGTGCCCTGCATCTACTTACCTTGCAGCCAGGCCTCTCCTCGCTGGCCCACTTCTTCTGCGGTGTCTTCTGCAGCCAGGCATGCATTTCTCAGTCAGAGGTCTTTCCAGAAGGCCTCTGCAGCCAAGAACTGAGCTATGGATTCAATCAATAGCTTGGTTCTGCAAGACCTCTGCAGTTGAGGACCGAGCTATGGAACTCGGCTGCAGAGGCCTTCCGGAAAGGCTTGACTGAAAAATGCAGGCTGGAATGCAGTTGTAGAATGAAGCTGCTCCTTTGACTCCAGAAGAAGAGGACCTGCTTGGGGTGGGGGCTGTCGGTGCCGGAGGTGAGTATAAAAGACATCCCCCCCAAAAGACCTAGTCTTATTTTCGGGGAAACATAGTAGATGTTTCCTCGCACTGGAGATTATATCATGTCCCTGATGAAAAAGCTCTCTTTGTGTACTTTATGTATAATGTTTTTATGTTTGTGAAATTTGTATCATTACAAAGCAAAGAGTTGAGTAATCTCCAGAGTTTGGTTTGTTGCATCTATTCATATGATTCAGCATTTTTCGTTAACATAAGGAGTTGATTGTATATTTATTTTTGACAGCAAAACCTTACTATTGCACAATACTGGACCTTTCTTGAATATGCAACAATTTATGATTTATGGAATAAAACAGCCTTTTAAATTGCTTTATTAGAAAAAAAATGATGAACTGAATTTCCAAGGGCAGGAATCACATTTGTATCAAGTTTTATTATATTATACCATTACGTTAATAGCAACAGATGAAACTTTGTCAATTCTCATATATGGAAATTATGAACTTTTCTTTTAGTGATGCTTTTTATTTTATTTATTCATATCACTTTTTATATTACTTCTCATAACAATGTATGAGTTCTTTACTTAGTTCTTCCTGTGTTTAAAGAACGTTTCTTCATTTGCTCTCCCACTCACCCGCCCTAAGATGTCTATAAATTAACTATAGTGCAGCTTTATTTTAATTTTTTTAGTCTTGGTGGCCAGTCATTACTTGACAACAAAAGGTACTAGTGAAATGCAAAAGCAACAATCGTTTGTGCCAATGGAAAGCAGGGATGGATCCAGATTAATGTCAGCATTCCATGAATGAAATCTGAAACTGAATTTCTTCCTCATGGAAAGGAAGGACAGCTATTTTTCAAAACTCTTTAAATCTTTACAGTAGGTTTGCTGGGATTTTCAGAGAAGTTGTTAAAATGGCCTCCAATGTCTTGTCACCGGATCCTTTGGCTGAATTAAATGTCTACCATACACAAAGTGAATCTACACTGGCATATTGAAAGAAGACTATATAAATATTGTCTCAACAGCTGAAGTGACAAAGTAATGAAATACCTGTTGAAACCAGGATTTCAGAATCAAAATGGTGCAGCTTCTGCAAAATTTTGAAATAAATAGTAGGATATCAGTAAGATTGCTGAAGATTTTCCTCTGCAGAGTGAAAAATGATGCTCTAACAAACAGAGGTGTGAACTGGGCAGTTCTGGAGGACAGCACTACCTTTTCAGTGTGTGATTTTTGTTCAGTCACTTCTTAAAGGTGAGATAATAGCTAAAATCATACCAGTAGAAATGCTTCTTCACACTGTATTTCCATAATACATCAAGCAGGGGCACAAAGGAACTTAAGCATAATGCAATGTTTACACAGAGAAGGAGAGACATAAACATATCTCAGTGCAAAACAATTGACAGAGCTAAATGCATGCATTGCACACAAATATGTTAAATAGATTTTTCATACGTTGTTTTCACAAACCACTCAGGGATCAATTTGGATGAAGAAATGTTTATTCTTGTTCAAAAATTGCCTCTTCCATGGGCTTAGAAATAATGGAGAGCCTAGGAACTATAGCTTTCTTTCCATGGATGATCAGGAAAAAACAATAAAGGTAATATTTTGCAAGTGCTTTTATCAATATTTTGTGGATCAATTATTATTTGTTAGCTTTCTTTATTAACCAGGTATCATTGTGACAAACCTACTGAACAATACTGAATGAGAGATCTTTATTATAAGTTATTATTAGCTTGTAAATGAGCTTTTGTAAGAATGAGCACAAAGTATAGTAATGGGAAATGTTATTTTTTTTAAAAAAAGTTTTAAATCACACATTTGTGCATATTTTTATATACATTGTATATACTTTTTCTACATGCACACCTTTGTACAGCTGTCTATTCAAAATACTTTTTATTCACATTTCTTTAAATATAATTCTTTTTAATGCCCTTTTGTTTATTGTATGCATTTGTATTTGTTTTGGCAAGCAATTTTACAAAGTTCCTCAGTGTGAATTTTGGCTTATACATAAATATATATATATATTAATTAATTAATTTGGTCTCAGGGTCCCTATTCCTCGAGTTATTATCCTCTGCAATTGTGAGCCGAGAGACACAAAAGCCAGAATAGATAAACTGAATCAGCCAAATGTTTTGAACTACAAAATTATTTTAGACTTTTTCAAAGTTTTTCTTTAACAAATATTCTTACAAACTATAGTAGGGTTCTGTCAGCATTCAGACAAAATGCAAATCCATTTTAATTTCCTTAAGACTAAAGCATATTGATCATACTGGGATTTATTTTGAATGATCAATCAAAAGATATTGATTTATTGATTTATTGTTTAAGTTTATCAAATTTATATAGCTGCCAAACCCACATAGGTTCCCAAAGATGAAGCAGCTTATACGGTGGTACATACAGTATATACCTGCAAATTTGTGCAGATATATAAGTACTATATTCTTGTGAAACTTTTAGGAGTGAATACATACATGTCTGTCTTTTATGTTAGTTGCAACCATATGTATGTATGTATGTATGTATGTATGTATGTATGTATGTATGTATGTATTTACTGAGACACCAAAAAAATAAGACAAGTACAGAAGATAATAATCATGTTATAAAGCTTTGATTTTATTTGGGTCATAGTTTTACTTTTGTATTCCTATGATGTTGTTGATCAGTAGTCTCATATTGATGTAAAAAAATGAAACAGTGGGATTCTATCTGAATTTTTCACATCGTATCTAAGGTAATTTTCACATCATATCTAAGGATCTTCCAACAGTACATTGAACAAAGCAACAAACATCTGTCACATCTGGCTCCTTTTGTCTTCCATCCTTTCCCTAGAGAAAGATTGTGGATACTGTATAGAATCATTCTGCTTGGTAGACTAAGCATCCTTTTGACCAAATGTTGCTAGGTATGTGGTATGCAAGGTATGAATCTCTCTCTCTCTCTCTCTCTCTCTCTCTCTCTCTCTCTCTCTCTCTCTCTCTCTCTCTCTCTCTCTCTCTCACACACACACACACACACACACACACAGAGAATTCCTTATTAAGAAATCTTGAAAACTAAGCAAGAAAGGAATTCATTGGAGGACATTCAGACAGTGCCAGACTAACATTTAATTTCTTATATTGAATTATTGTGAAAAATCCATGTATTGTGAAAACAAATATGTACATGAATTGTGTGGACACATATGTACATATACATATATAGTGGAATAATCAGACAAATTGTCAATCTTTTTGTATAATAGCCCTCTGCAATCTCATCGCCTTCATATATGTGAGAATGCAATTCCCATTCAGTGCGACATGTGAGCAGCCCATTGTGGCAAACAATCCAAGGACAGTGATGGCTTTGGGATGCATGATTTTTATGCACTTTTTTAGTGCTTGTTACATTTAAATTAGGAACGTACACATTATCTATTTTTAAATGTAAGAGACAAGATATTTTGATTTGCTTTGTTTTTGTCTTTTTTGTGTGCTAACGATAGCAAATACATACGGTATTTAGTAGAGAAAGATGAAAAAGCACCACTGAAAAATTCTGAATTATACTTATTAGCTTATATATTTCTTAGCTTAAAATTTAAACAAAAGATCTCACTCTATTGTTTAAAAGGAATGTATTTGTTTTTACAATTAATTCCTTTACATTCTCTCCATGATGGAGAAACAATCAAGCAACCAGAAAAATAAAGCCCAGTATTAACTTTAAAGTGATGGCTCAAATCCTTCAGTGTCTTCATTCCACGTGTCACCAGGCATGTGCATACTCTACAAACAAAAATGGAAAAAGAAAGACAGAAAAGAACATTTGCATGTGAATTAAATTTAGTGGAAGACAATATAAAAGAAACAATGTTGATTCTAAATAACAAGTAGAATTCTATGCTAAATGTATTGTTTTCTGCATGTCCTCCATTACAAAAAAAATTCACTGAAAGAGAGCTTATTTCTTTTAAAAGAGTTTATTGTTCATCTATATCTTATCTATCTATCTATCTATCTATCTATCTATCTATCTATCTATCTATCTATCTATCTATCTATCTATCTATCTATCTATCTATCTATCATCTATCTATCTGCTATATATCATGCTCCAACACTGGAAGTTTTTAAGAAGAGACTGGACAGCCATTTGTCTGAAATAGTATAGGGTTTCCTGCCTGAGCAGGGGGTTGGACTAGAAGACCTCCAAGGTCCCTTCCAACTATTATTATTATTATTATTATTATTATTATTATTATTATTATTCATTTATTCATCTTCTATCACCTATCATCTATCTAGCATCTATCCATCATCTATTTATGCCTTATATACAAGCTTCAACTACTTGAAAAGCTGAAGTCTTATAGCTTCCAAGTTGGCCCTATGGGCAGCATGTTTCATTAGAGCAATAACCACGGTATGAGTGACTATGAGCAAAACCTCTGCTTCAGGAAAACACTCATAACTGGTTCATGAGATGGAGACCTTCCTATCTTACAACTACCATATGCACCTTGAGGGCTCTGTCTGAAATAGTTTACTCTACGGGAGTGCAACCTCATCCAGAATCCAAGATGGAGTATCACTGCTATTGGGTCTTGGTTGGTTTCTGAACCCATATCCACTCTGTCTCACTGAAATTGAGCCTGAATTTGTTCTTTCTTCTTCAGACACTTACAATCTCCAGACACTGGGGTAGCAATTTCTCTGTATCTCCTGTTCAGTTCAGGCCTGAGATATACAGTTAGCATACTGATGATACATAACTCCATGTGAAAGATAACATCTCCCAAGGTCTTCATATGTACAGTAGATGTCAAGTAGGGGGATAATAGAGTAGGACTCTGTGGCACTCCACAAAGGAGGGTGTTATGGTTTGACCTCTGTTGTCTCAATTAACTGGAACAGTCCCTGTAAGGAGGATAAGCACAGCTATAGAATACTATCCTAAGCAGATCCATTGGGAACCTACGATGGACCAATCAAACATACTACTATGGTAAGTTACGTACATAGCAATCAGATAATGATTGGACAAGGACAAGGGACAGATATTAATACCCTATATCCTGAGATCACACTGCATCTGCTCCAAAATAAATAAATAAAAGTATAATAAGTCTTGTGCATCATACCATTTAGGTCAGTTTAGTTGTCATGGTATCTATAAACTCCTGAATTATCACCAAACCTACCACCAGGGAATTGAAGTAATCCAGAATCATAACCTGAAGAACACTGACACCAGCTAAGAGATGGAATCCAAAGACTTGAGAAGTTATGCTGCTATGCAGCAGGAAGAATAGTACAAAAGTATCAGTCCCCACTTGAGCCAATAGAGTAAGATTTACAGGATTTCTTTCCAATATCCATTTCACAAATATAGAAGCAATGTTTTCCCATGGATACTAGTAACTTTTAGATTCTGCCGTATGTTGTCAAAACAACATCTGGAACTTAATGGATTCATGGGCGCCTATGAGGGGGGCAGTGATGAAACATGTATCATGTCATTATGCAAACAATTCAAATTATACAGATCTGGGAAATATTTTTAAAAATGTACTGTTCTGTCAATTTCTGTGGGGTTTTCAAATTCCATAAAGATGTGGTTGTCTGTTAAACAGAGTGACTTGCTATACTGAATTTTGTATCATTATGCATAACTTTTGATCAGTATCAAAGTCTGGATGACTTTTCTTAGTATGTATTCTTCTTTCCAGGACTTTTTGGGATATTTTTTTATAGAATATTTGAATAGATGTTGGAATTTACTTTGTATCAATTACTGGCTGATGAGTTCTTATCGTTTCCTACATTCAAGGATAAATATAATTTGTCTGTTGCTGCCCAACAATAAGAACTTCTGTCGTTTGATCAAATGCAACTTTGATTAATTGCATTTTCAGAGGCCTAAATTATTGGAAGTGGCAAAAAAGCTCACAATTAGTCCTTATACTTCTCAAAAACCAACCTGATATACAAATTTTAAATGCCTGAATGGAACAGTCAGGAGATCCATTTCTTCTCCTTAAACCACGGCAAATTGTCGTGATAGTCTGTATCACAAACCTCAGTGGATCTTAGACTAATTATTACATTCTGGAAAGAAGCCATTTCACATTTTAATTTAACTTTGAGAAAAATTTCACATGTGATATTTTTTAGGAACAAATTGATTACAGAGGTAGATTAGACGTGGAGGATTATAAAGAACCCTAGTGATCTTTACTGAAACTGTTTTTAAAGTTTATATATGTACACATATGAGAAGCCCATTTTTTCTGCTCTGTTTAATTAATTAAACAGAATTGATTCCTAATTGCAATGTCTTTTTGCTAACACCATCTGACTAAGTGAAACAGAGAAATTATCAGGAGAAGTTATGTTGAGCAGACTATAAAAAAGGCAATAAGAGATTTTGAATCACTACTTTGGTCATCACTCACAGGTGGGTAAAAAATAAATCTTTTATGCAAAGTGAACTATTATGACGGTCATCTTCACATAGTTGAAAATGTTCTTCTGGGCTAATGTCCAAATAAAATAAGAGTTAAATTTCATTGGAATCTGAGGCCCTCAGTCTAGGGGGAAAGCCAAAATCTCAATTGATAAAGACAAAAAGGAAATAATCTATCCATCATAATTCTACTTTTGCCTGTGGTTTGATATAACTGAATGGTTTGTCTCACAAAAAAAATCTAAGTTTTTCTACAATGTGATGAATACACATTTCCACTATGGCTTAAGGTTACACTTGTATAGGTTCAGAGTGGCTTATTTTTGTTCTGTAAACCACGATTAATAAAAGGATTGGCTTGGTGCAATGTATAAATTCAACATCTCCATTTATTTGCTAAAAGAAAAAAAATTACAGTCACAAGTGTGTATTATTACGGTGGAAAAAAGAATATTGACATTCGCTATCCTAAAATGCAAATAATAAACCTCACACTTTAGGCAATTTGCTTAAGGGGGGCATTACAAACAGTGACTTAGGAAAAATAAATATTAACATCATTGGTTTAATATATATATATATATACATACAAAAAGCTGGCTATATTACCTTCCCTTTCATTGCAACAAGCTTCAGCTTCTTCTCTCTCTCAGTAGCCTTATCTGTCTCATTATCCTTCATGTTTTTCATAAGGTTTTGTTTTGGAACTCTTCTGCAAATGGCCCTGCAGTGGAATGATTGTGTTCTTAATAATTTCAAAGATGTGGATGTTTTCTTTTTCCCCTCAGTATTTGACCTATTTTGCCACTCATGCATTATACATACTGGGGAAAGCTGTACTCATAAGGCAGAGTCATTAGAGCTTAAAGAGATTCACTCAATTTCTCCTCCTCCTCCTCCTCCTCTTTTCTGTGCAAAATCTAGCATTTAAAAACCGACTGAATCAGTTCTTTTTTTTTTCCACTTCCCTTTTTATGTCTTCATGTAATTTTCCCTATGCTATTCTTGGAAGCTTAGTATTTTAAACAAAAAAAAATGGAAGAGATAGTAGCAATTATCTTTTGTAAGGACATGCATATAATGAAGGCTGCAATCAGAATCGCATGAACTAGGAAGAAAAGCCCATTGACGAGAGGGGAATTTACTTCTGAGTAAACATTCCTAGAACTGTAGTGTTGAAAAAAAAGTGAGAAATTTATCAGGGTTTGTTTCTGGGATGAATTGCATGGCAGAAGTAGGAAAGCCAACATTCTTCAGATCAGGTGTACAACAATAAAAAACTGTACAAGAGATTTATTTAGTACACCTCGTCTGATTTTCTACATAATATCTTAACTTACTATAGTGTGTCAAAATAACTACCTTATGCGTTCCTTTAAATGGAAATAGCCAATATACAGTAGACTCTATCCCACTGTAGTAATAGCCTATGAAAGTCTGTATTACCTCTTTTTCTCTTAAGTTTGGATGAAGCAGTCTATGTTTGTATGTTTACTATAAAAACTCGCATATTTAAAACCATATATTTGAGAGTAATGTGTTAAAAATGGTTTGTATTAGAGAAATAAATACACAGTGTACAAAATTGTAGATTAGGGAAAATACATGTAGTAATGCACAACAACATTTTTTCATTATTATTTCAGGGGAAAAAATTAAGCAGAATATTAGAATCAAATAAATACATTCAACAGTCACCTTAAATTTACAGTAATCTACTCATGTAAAGCTGACTTTCTTCTCTTTCCAAGACATAGATACACCCCTTGTGGTCTACTGCTGGACTACAAGTGCACCCTCACTACTATTGCTGTAGGCCCAAAGCTAGGGGCTAGGGTTGGAGATTAAGGATGGTTTGCAAGTTATAGGTGCCAACAATTTTTATTACCAGCTTTTGTTGTCCCTTAGCAGGAGGAGAAGGATGGAGAAGTAACAGGATCGTGCCAAGAAAATCTGTATCTTACTTTAAGAACTCAAGAAGAAATATAGCCTTTAGCTTCTTAAATCACAAACAAGAATGTATTCCACTCTGGAATGGAGACCATGAAGTATTGAATTTCTTGAGTTTACACCTGTGTAATATACATTCTTTAGGGAAAACAAGCCAGACGGTGTTACATGCCCACGAAGAAAGCTCTTGCATTGTCATTGTCAAGAGAGCTGTTTCTCTGGACAAGAGCCATGGTGACACAGTGGTTAGAATGCAGTACTGCAACTTACTTCTACTGACTGCTGACTGCCAACAGTTCGACAGTTCGAGTCTCACTGGCTCAAGGTTGACTCAGCCTTCCATCCTTCTGAGGTCAGTAAAAGGAGGACTCAGATTGTTGGGAGCAATATGCTGACTCTGTAAACCAAATAACAACAATAACAACAACAATAATATTGAGTTGTAAGGGTTGAGCCGGAACCCCCTGCTCAGGCAGGAAACCCTATACCATTTCAGACAAATGGCTGTCCAATCTCTTCTTAAAAACTTCCAGTGTTGGAGCATTCACAAATACTGGAGGCAGGTTGTTCCACTGATTAATTGTTCTAGTTGTCAGGAAATTTCTCCTTAGTTCTAAGTTCCTTCTCTCTTTGATTAGTTTCCATCTTGTCCTGCCTTCAGGTGCTTTGAAGAATAGCTTTACTCCCTCTTCTTTGTGGCAACCCCTGAGATATTGGAACACTGCTATCATGTCACCCCTTGTCCTTCTTCATTAAACTAAACATACCCAATTCCAACAATTGTTCTTTATATGCTTTAGCCTCCAGTCCCCTAATCAACTTTGTAGCTCTTCTCTGTACTCTTTCTAGAGTCTCAACATCTTTTTTACATCATAGTGACCAAACCTGGATGCATTATTCCAACTGTAGCCATACCAAATGATTATAAAGTGGTATTAACACTTCACTTGATCTTGATTCTATCCCTCTGTTAATGCAGCCTAGTGTTGGCTTTTTGGGCAGCTGCAGCACACTACTGGCTCATACTTAAGTGATTGTTCATTAGGACTCTGAGATCCCTCTCACAGTTACTACTATTGAGCAAGGTACCACCTATATCAGGGTCAGCCCGCAGGTCAGTTTCATCATACTGAATCCACGCCCACCGGATTTTGCATTGCTGGCAATGCAAAAAGAGTCGCAACACGTCATGTGACATGACGAGTTTGACACCTGTGACGTATACTGTACCTGTTCATTTGGTTTTTCTTGCCTAAATGTAGAGAGGGCCTAGAGAGGGCTGTAAGGCACTGGGAAGCAGTATATAAGTCTTAAGTGCTATTGCTTCTCAGACACATAGATCTGGGGCCAGGGCTGCTGCCTGCCTGAGGCAAAGGCAAAATTAGCACTTGTTTGCCAATCAAAGCCACTCAAGGCTAGAAAACTAGTTTTGGCATTGACGGTATAACACGGTCCATTGTCTTCCAGGGCAGCAAAAATGCTACTGTAAAAATTAATTAATTAGGTAATAATAAACAACATGCCTCCCTTTCATGGCTACCTAAAACTACTTCCTCAAGGCAGTTGCTTGACTGCTTAGTAATATGCCCTACCCTGCCTAGAGCCCAGAAGAGAGATATAGTAGGTAACCTAGCAGAGTTAAATATCTCAGAAAAATAATATAGCTTTTGTAATGATTTTAGTGAGTAAATTCATATATAATTATGAATACCAAATGACTAGCTATAGAAATTTACCTAAAGAGAAATATTTCACAATCTCAGGACATTACAAAGAATTGCAGTATTTTTAAACACAGTTTCTTAAATAATAAATAAAAATGTTCTGACATTTTACGACCTATCTTGCTACAGTTGGTAAGCAAATCACTGCAGTTTTTAAGTTAGTAACACAATTGTTAAGTGAACCTGGTTTCCCCATTGATTTTGCTTGTCAAAAAGTTGCAAGAGGGGAACACATGACCCCGGGATACTACAACCGTCATAAATATGAACCGGTTGCCCAGCATCTGAATTTTGATCATATGACCATTGGGATGCTGCAATGGTCATAAATGTGAAAAACAGTCATAAGTCACTTTTTTTCCATTGCTATTGTAACTTTGAACAGTCACTAAATGAACTCTTGTAAGTTGAGGGCTATCTGTAGTTGATTTCACTGACACTGTCATATTCACTGCCTGATCTCTGATATGTCAGACCTATCCAGGATAATGCTCACCTCTGCATAATCTTTTATTGTCATTCATCAAAGCAGCTTGTGATAATATCATCATTACATTAATTACAGATTTGGCTCCTACCAATCTATGAAGAAAACATAATTCCTACTCAGGGTCTACTTTGTGTTTTATAAGATACTGCATCATTTGACTCATTCGAATGGGGCACAGCATACTTTCAGTTTTGTCTCTTAGACACTGTTTCTCCCTGAGTACATACTTCTCTCTCCCCCTCCCCATTTTTAAATAAAATGATTTGTTGTTGTTAGTAATTTCTCTGGTGTGTTCTAGTCAGAAGGAATCACAAGTCTTTTCTGTGGAAATATTTGAACTAATTTGCCACCATCTTTACTGTATGTATCTAAAGTAAGGCATTCGACAGCAGATTTATTTTATTTATTTATTTTATTTTACAAAATTTATATGCCGCCCTTCTCCCCATGGGACTCGGGGCGGCTCACAGCATGTTAAAACAATATACAAAATTACCCCTTCTAAAAACCAATTAAAATCCAAATATTAGTGGCTGTGACTATTTAAAATCATTAAAAATTATCCCTATTTAAAATTCACCCTAGGTCAGGCCCGCTTGTTGAAAAAGCCATGTCTTGAGGGCGCGGCGGAAGGTTAGGAGATCCGGAATCGTCCG
>NW_015387662.1:300679-306468 GCF_001527695.2 Protobothrops mucrosquamatus
ATTCGCCCCCTATAGACAGCGATGGAACCAGCTGACTATGCCGGGGCGCCGGCAACCACAGCCACTCGGTCTTGGAAGGGTTGAGTCTAAGTCTGTTCCTTCCCATCCAGACCCGTACGGCCTCCAGGCAACGGGCCATCACGTCAAGGGCATCGTTGGGGTGACCCGGGGTGGAGATGTACAGCTGAGTGTCATCAGCTGTACATCTCCACCCCGGCTGAGTGTCATCAGGGTCTCCTTTTTCTTCACTGTTGCAGTGATTGTTCAGCCATTTTCAGACACCCATTTTTTAATGGAAAAACTGCAGCTTTTTAATTTTATAATTGGTCCTCTTGCACAGCTGCACAGTTGTGAACACATTTTTTTTTTGACTTAGGAACAAAGAACCTGAAATAGCCTCCCACTTCCTTTCCAATATACTTGCGGTTCGTGACATGTCCCCACTATAAAAATAAATGATAAAAAACATTCTTTTTTCAAATTCTTCCTCTTCTCCTTTGGCTGGCTTGACATAACACACACTTAAACATGCCAAATAAAGGACAAGCAGCTGCATTTGTGTAACATACTTAACTTGGTTAGTATTAAATTGAGGTTTGCGGTGGCTTTCTGTGTTGTGTGAACTCACACCATTTCATAGACTTAGTGGACTTGCATGACTCCAGAAAAAGCTAAATTCATAAATGAACTTAAACAAATGGTAGAAACATTGTATATATGGCACTACTTGAATTAAAAGGACACATAGCAAGAAGTGATCAAAGGAAACTGAGTTGTGTAACATTGGTGTTAATGTTTGTTTGCTTTTTGAAATTATATAGGGAAATAGAGAAAATGGTGCCACTTATCAACAACCAAAGAAGGAATATCATATTTGCTTTCTTTTTCTTTTCCTTTTCTCCCTAGTTCTGTTTGTATATATTGGCTAAAGCTTGGTAGCAGAAAATTTAAATAGGGAAGTGAATAAAGAGAGCAATTTCTTTCTCAATGCTGTTGCTGGTTATTTCCCTAGTGAAGATTCAGAAAGTCCATAACTGAAAGAAGTAGCAGTTCATTGTTTTCTCTCTTTATGGATAGTTTCTTGATTGATAGATGTATTTTCAGTAACTAGATATAGCAAGTAGAAAATCTATGCAGATATTATCTCTAATACTGCAAGGCAATATTAGATAGATAGACAGATAGGTTGGTTGCTTGTATGTGTTTGTATGTGTTTTTATGTGTTTGTGTATGTGCATACTCACAGAAAAGAGATGGGCCATTGATATGTTGTATTACATTTGTTAATTGGACAATCATATCCTTTAGATGAATTTGTGGAGAAGATTCTGCTAGCCGTCACTGGTATTTGCAAATGTATACTACTAGTCGGAAATTTAAGATCTTTCATACCTAGTAGTGAGGAGACTGGCAATCACAGATGTCAAATATATTTTGATTGATGAGGCAAAAAAATCTCATGCATCCTGAGCACCCCTGAAAAAAAACACCCTAAATTCACAAATAAATATAAACAATACTATAGATAAGTCAAATAAGTAGCACTAAGCTTCTTTTGTAATACTTACAGCTTTGAGGCAAGCCATCCCATATTGCCTAATAGTAAAACTAGCTCCAGGACATTGTATTACCAGTGTTTTGTAAATGTCATAATTAAAAATAAACTTGTTGCCAAGTTTATGAAGTAGGGAAGAGAACCTTGCCTCAGAAATAACAAATAGAAAGAAATGAATCAATATCCTGTTGCATTCAGGCTAAATTTATATTTAACTTCATAGGAATTTCAGTATTATGAGTGACATTATTATCCCACCAGTAGCACAGATCTTATCCACATATGTTGTTCCATAATGATCGTGGCAGAGATTTATACATATTCAGAAATCAGTTTTCTGTTTATGTTTAATTATTTCAGTTCCCACAAGTGTAGCCATGATTTACTTTGAGATAAAGCTTTTAATTTCTTGATCAAGGATAATTTGAACATTGGCCATTTCCTGATTAGTGGCTAAAAGTGTCTTCAGAATATTACTAGCCATTGTTGAAGTGTCTGAAAGCATGTCATTATAATTGTTATTTTGGTCCAGTGATGGTTGGGTGATTAATCACTAGTCAGAAAATGACCTTACACACAACACTGATTAGTTTGCCTTGTCTTTCTTGTAAAACAACTACCCTCTCTTTCCAGGTAGGAGTACAAATGGAAACAAGTGGGAAAGGAAAGATAAAATAAATCTCTTTTTCTCTCTCTCCCAAAACTTTTAATCCAACAATCACAGCATTTAGGTGACCGTGGTAAGTTAACTATCTGCTTATTGCTCTCCTCATGCCCCAATCCTCTCTTCCAGGCCTGGTACTTGGAACAATAAATGAGAAAAAGTGTGGAAAAGTACCTGGATTTGTGGCAATCTTTCTGGCACACATTTTCCTTTTTGGATATATTTTCATGAAACTTTTGGGTACTTGGAAAACAATATCAACCCTGGAGTTTGCTGAAGCCATTTTCCCCCCTGGGATGGGAAAGAATAAGGTGGGACATTTTTGCTTCCAACCATTGATGGATCCTAAAAGGCCTAAGGCAGCCCATTGATAGTGAATAGGAGTGAAAATCTCCTTAATTTATTGAATTAAAGTTTGAGACAATTACATTGCAACATAGACAAGGAGCTGGCTAATACAATGAAGGTAAAAGCATTGATTAGTTGTCCCACTAAGAATGATAAAATGAATCTCCAAAATCTCTTCCCTTAATGGACTGCTTAGTTTTTCCAATAAATACTGCCTTGTCGGTTGGTAATTTGTTTGGCATACCTATATGATAGTGTTTCTTATAAAGTTAGAAAAAGAGCTATTTCTTTGTGTATATTTGTGGCTAAAGCTGTCTTACCTTCCAAGAGAGAAGAATATTCCTATGCTGATGCTTCTTCTTCCCTCAAATTTTCACAACTACAATGGAGAACTATAAAATAACATGTTTTAATTTTCAAATTTTGATTTTTGCTGATGAGGCTCAGACATCTGAAGTTTTTTTTTTGGTATACTATTTGAGAACATGGTATGGAGAGCCATGTTGTTTGCCTATTAAAAGTTGGAGGGGAAGGGATTAAGGAAGAATGAAAGGTCAATGATTTTAATTCTGCTTCACTGAATTCAGGTGTTTGAAGCAATATAGTTGGTGGAAAGGTTATGTGAAGCAGGGGTTAGCAACTTGAATTCAACTTGTCCTTCAATTTGTAATCAAATAAATACAATTATATGGTAGCTGGGATGTTTGTATGCCAAAAGTATCCAAAACCGACTCTTCATTTCAAAGCCTTTCAACCTTCTGCATATTTCTTGGGACCATAACTGGTGCTGAATGGCAACAGGCTGATATTTGCTCTTGGTCCTTTCAAAATCCAGGGTCATTAGTTGTGACAATCACTATAGGGTAGGGTCTTCAAACTTGACCCTTTTATGACTTGTGGACTTCAACTCCCAGAATTCCTTAGCCAGCATGCTTGGCTGAGGAATTCTGAGAGTTGAAGTCCACAAGTCATAAAAGGGCCAAGTTTGAAGACCCTTGCTATAGGGTCTCGGTGGTAATATATACTTCACATTAGAAAGTTTAAGATACTAGCCCTACCACTTCATACTGTCAGATCTGTAAAGAAGCAGCTTTGGGAAATGTATGGAAAGAATAAGGCTTGAACTGAACTGACTCAAACTAGAGCCCCAGTTGTGTTTTGTGTCATTTAATACAACAGAGCAATGTCACCTGATTTTAGTCTGCATTATCTTTACTCACACATTTTAAAAGATTACTTTCTGTGTTGCTTCAAGCATTCAATATTATATATAACTAGCAACTCCAATGACCTTCACTTAAAGGATAAAATGCACAGGATAAAATATAATACTTGCCTCCTGTGGTCCACTTCTGGTGGTTGAAAATACTCTATTTTTATAGGTTTATTTATCTAATATATTTAGAACACAGAAGGGAACATCAGAAGAGAACTACAAAATTATTTGGCTTTCTCTGCTTATCAATTGGAATGTATATATAAAAGAGGCATTACAATGAATACATATAATGTATATGTAAAGAAATAAATATTCCCTTATGAATACTCAGAAATTTACAGAGGGATATTAATCAACTCTGACTATAGTGGGAATATGCAAAGCCAAAGAAGCCAAAGAAAACAGAAAGAAAAACAAATGTTTGTTTTGTTAACATGAAATGGATGATGGGGCGGGGGTGTAGATTAAGCTTCTGAAGTATCTATTTTTGAATATCTGGCAGTGGCATTGCTACTCCTTAATTTAGTTGATCTTCATGGTAAGCTGTATGAGTAGATGCCTTTGGATGAGATTCTAGTAATATAACCCTGTAAAATTGCAAGAATATTTTTGCTTTTGCTTCACATTATTATGTCTAAGTCTCAGATATTTTTCGTAGTACTTTTATTCTGACCAGGCTCAATGGATTATACATTCTTATAGTCCATGGCATTTTTTTTTATTAATTATCTCCAAATCCCTAATACAAGGGCCTTTCTCTCAATGTCCAGTTTACAGAATTGTATATATCAGCACTGAAAAGACGACTGCTGTAACTATTCTGATCAGAAGTATAATTAGTCTGTATAATCTGATCTATATTTGACACTGACCTCCATCAGATTAATATTGTCTTTTTTGGATCATTATTTTCCTCAATTTTGGCTCATTTGTTTAACTGGGCTGTCTTTATCTAGTTTAGGATTTGTGCAGAAGACAATTCATATTTTAGACCATATTAATGCAGAAATATTGAAAGTTCAAAAGGGTTTACAAACTTTTAAGGGCCGCTCTAAATATCTCTTCTACAGCGTTAAACCATTAAATGGATATATCTTTTGGGCCTGATGATTTTGCTCTGGCAGGTCACTTTCTAACATAGCTGGCTTCTGAATATAATGTCCCTCTAATTTTTTCTGTCATTCTATAATCATGTTTATAAAGGATTTTCCTACAGACTTCCTATTTTCTTTTATCCTCGTTTGTCTCTATTTAGTCCCTTCCATGATTATTCTTGAATAGTCCTACTCAAGTGTAGTAAGGTTTCCTGGGATTTCTTTGATGTTCTTAAAACATCTTATTTTTCTTTGTCTTATTATTGTCCATTTGTTAACATTCTCAGATTAGATACCTTTGCTATCCTTCCTTGCTTAAATGTTTAAAGTCTGCATTCAGTTATTGTACATTCTTTCTATTCACTCCCTGTCTTTCCATGGCTAACACGACTGCTTGTTCTGAAAGCTTGTTCTTAAAGATCTTTTCTTCTTTAAATTCTGGGAATATTTTGTTCTACATCAGTTTTCACAGTGTCCCTTGCTTTTCCTCATAGTTTCTCAGATTCTCTTTTGCATAAGTTAAGCAAAAGTAATGTGCTTAACCAAGTGACAAAATTACTGGATGAGAGGAATGCTGTGGATATAATTTACTTGGACTTCAGTAAGGCATTTGATAAAGTACATCACAACCTACTACTTGACAAGATAGAAAAATGTGGGGTAGACAGCATCACCACCAGATGGATCCGTAGCTGGCTGACCGGCCGTAATCAGCGAGTGGTCCTCAATGGAACCACATCTACATGGAGGGAAGTGTGTAGTGGGGTGCCCCAAGGCTCTGTTCTGGGCCCAGTGCTCTTCAACATCTTCATCAACGATTTGGATGAGGGGATAGATGGGGAACTCATCAAATTTGCAGACGACACCAAGCTGGCAGGAATAGCCAACACTCCAGAAGACAGGCTTAAG